>NC_049983.1:7113701-7195508 GCF_000003815.2 Branchiostoma floridae
CCTAAAACACGTCAAAAATCAGCCGGAACCTAACCTCTACTTGGAGAGTATGTTTTGATGTGTTTTTAGATGTTTTCTGTCAGATTTTCTACTTTGTAACTTTATCCTTAT
Organism: Branchiostoma floridae; assembly: GCF_000003815.2. Lineage (NCBI taxonomy): Eukaryota > Metazoa > Chordata > Leptocardii > Amphioxiformes > Branchiostomatidae > Branchiostoma > Branchiostoma floridae. Next base: position 7,113,813 of record NC_049983.1, read on the forward strand.
GTCCACCGCCAAACGGAGATGAAGAAAACGGGACAAAGCAGAAAGCCTGACAAAACGCCTACAATATGTCAATAGACGAAGCCGAACTTCTAGTTATAGATCTGCTTGGAGAGTACGAAATCTTTTTTTTTTTACATTTTATTCTTCATTCACAATGATACAATCAATGATACAATCAAGTGTGCAAGTAACCAGGGTAACAAACAATAACAAAAATAGATTACGTCAAATATACATATATATATAACGAGCTATTATAGTTCACATGTCCCCTGACTTCAGTACTACACTAGTTCTGTCTGAAGAAAGAAGTGGCGAACCGAGTCCTGCAGAAGATAGGCATCAAGTTCATGGTAACTATAATGTAACTTAGGCCACAGAGTACGAAATCTGCCATTTTGGATGCGTTGACAAGTTTTATATTATAACTAGAGTGGCATATACTGTAAATGCATTTAATTTCGCGGGGATTTAATTTCGCGGTAGCGGCAAAATGGACATTTCGCGGTGGATTTAATTTCGCGGTAGCGCCATCCCGCGAAATTCAATGCATTTTCAGCACTGCACTGTAGTCACGAACTGCCGTGTAAAACCCGGCGCCTCTACAAACCGCCAGTCGGAAAACACTTGCTGGTTAACCGGTAAGGGTCCTATACAGACGGATAGAACAGTTTCCATGCTTTTGACTTGTTCTTGCGTGAGCCACTGTTACTGACCTACACGTATCTACCCTCTCAATACGTAATAGTATACAGTAGTACGGCCTTTGTATCATGCTGAACATACTGTACAGTACTGTAATACAGTTGGTCGTATGAAAAAATTACATGTGTGTCTTCACCGTAGTAAGTATGTCAAACATTTCATTATACAGTGACAAAGACAGTAGTAGTATGTACATGGAGCGGAAAGGGGGCACCTTAGGCGGCGGCAGCAGACGAAATATTCGCGGTGGATTTAATTTCGCGGTGAAGCGGCCGCCGCGAAAACCGCGAATATTAATCCACCGCGAATATTTCTGCATTTACAGTAATGGCCAAGTGGCTATGCCAGCGGTCGCGAGATAGAGGTCAATGGTTCGATTGCTAGCATTGCTGGCTAGACTCTGTGTCATTGGGAAAAGCTCTAGGCACGACTTTATTCACTACACCCAGGTGTAAAGCTGAATTCGGTTGGAGAGGTAAAATGTTGTGGAAGAACAGGGATGGGCTCCGCCTTCCAACATAGTGACTGTCTAGTAGCTCATTGCCTCTACGGCCTATGGGACTTCCTTTGCCTTATAAGGTGTTCATTCATTCATTCATTCATTCATTCATTCATTCATTCATTCATTCATTCATTCGTTCATTTATTTATTTATTTATTTAGCCAGAGACGACATATCGCCACTAGGGCGGTTTTCAATGTGCCCTGCGTTACATCATAAAACAAATGTTCAAATCACTTAAATACATCAAACATAAAATATAATACAACAAACCAAAGAAAATACATGCAGTCAATACAAGCAAACTCATAAGGATAGTAAAGTAAATAAGGTAGAATGGAATTTGCATATCAATGACTTATAAACAAAACAAAATAAACTGTTAAGTGGCAAGGCATTCCCTTTTATACATGTGTTTAAAAGATTCAACAGAGACTGCTGCTTTCACTCTAGCTGGAAGTGAGTTCCATAATACTGCACCACTGCTTGAAAGGGGTTTCTTTTTGTACTGTAGATGAGCTTTGGGTAGTTCAAGGAGGTTATATTCGTGTGTTGTGGGAATGAACCCCCCTTTTAGCTTATCAATATAAGTTACGTTTTCTATCACGTTGAATGCCTTTCTGTTTTAGAATCACACCAGTGTCTTAGCATGAATTCAAGCGGCACACAAATTAAATTCAGTTGCTGTATTGCGTCAAGTGCAAAGGGCACCATAAATAGATCATTTCATTTTTTTGTTGACCAAACTTTTTATTGCAATGGAAGTATTTTCTCACGTCTCTCCATACAGGACGCTTTTACCAGCGCTTCTCGGGCGCTCTGTCAAGCCACGAAGAACCGGGCGTACTTCGCCAACATCACGATCCTCCTCCCGAAGACGTGGAACGAGACAAACTACCCCCCTGCCACCGACGAATCCTTCTCTAGAGCGGCCGTGAGAGTCGACAAGCCCAGCCCCGTGTACGGCAACACTCCGTACGTCAAGCGGGCCGAGGGATGCGGCAAGCCGGGAGAGTATCTGCACCTCACGGCGGGCTTTCTAACGGACCCCAACGTAAACACAACCTATGGACCAATAGGTAAAGGTGGTGTCTCACTGCACTTGGGGCACCGGTGCGGCACTGTGGGGTTTGTTCACTGTGGCACTGTTGTGTTAGTCTCTATCAGACTCCGGGTCGCTGGAAAACCGTAGAAATGGAAGAAATAGAGGAGTAAGCCGGCCAGATAACTATAGCCGGCTAGTGTCCGCAGGTCGTGCGCTGTTCGCTAACCGGCTTTAGTTCTCTGGCCGGCTTACTCCTATATTTGTTCCATTTCTACGGTTTTAACAGCGGCCTGGAGTCTGGTAGAGACTACTGTTGTGTTATTTTCGCCGATTATTTTATAATTTAGACATTTCGTAATACGCAACAAAATACGCAAAGCGTTCTTTATCTCTGAAATTCGTTGTGTAATCTTTCGAACCCCGCAGTGCCGCACCGGTGCCCTAAGTGCAGTGAGATACCACCATAACACTCTTCCGTTTTGCTCGGCTGAAAACTAGAGTCCCATTGTGGGGAGGGGGGTGGGGTAAGCGCGAAAACAACGTTTTCACCTGTTGGTACTTGACCCCGTGAGAGCGGTAGAGTGGTGCTCAACATTATTGTCGTGTGTACCGGGTGTGTCGAATGGCACTAGCGAAACAAGAACACATCCCTTATCGATTCCATAAGCCTATGAAAATACTCAAACTAGACACAGTGTTAAATTCTACTTCCTCAGAAGTAGTCATTTCTGTCAGTTTTTACTATAATTTTTGCAGCGTTAGATTGTGATTTTTGTATTTTTTTCGTCATGTTTTTTTTTGGTGCTATAAGGACAAATTTCGAAAGATTGCATCATTTTTGTAGCTCGCCATGTCAATAAAGCTCTTGTAACATCAAAGAATTCATGACGCAAATGCCTAGTCTCTACAAGACTAAAACAGATGCTTGATATAGCAAATAGATTGAAAAATACTTCATAATTGAATGACTGAATATTGAACTAGAACGCTCAAACTTCTCTCAATTCTTTGTGATTCCAAGGGCCATCTACCACTTTGATTTGTTGACCGCACCATCTTAAAATCAAACAATACAAAAAAGGAAAGTTCCGCTTAAGTTTCTCCTTATGATTTTTTCAAATTTTGAAAAATTAAAGTTTGAAGTATAAAGCCTGGATGAATTGTCTTCGTACTTGGTGTGTTGGTAGGTTTTAATAAGACCTCGAAATGATTAGACTTTGGGTCTCCTATCGATCAGCTTTGGTACTGCAGCAGAACCTCCGGTTTTGATATGTTCTGGATATACTATGGTCATGACTTTGAATGACACAACAAAGTAGATAGTACTTGAGGGGAGTCAGTTCACATGGACATTGTGTAAATTTAGGCCTCCTAACGGCTAATTTTAAAACTGTAGGTTTCATTTTGAACCTTTAAAAAGAAGGGGTTATATCGTGTTCGAAACATGCTATGTTGTTGATTTTTAGTGAATGAATGAATGATTTAATGCTCAACAATTGCATTGGTGACAATGTATGGCAATGACAATGTATAGATAACAACGTTACAGTCTAGTACTACAAATATGCATTATATTGCAACAATTTTAGTGACATTTTAGTGTCAGATAGCTCTTGTAATTATAATCTAAGTCACAAGCATACCCATCCTTAAACTGTTATCGCTAGGTCGCGTACTGGTTCACGAATGGGGCCACTTGCGGTGGGGACTTTTCGACGAATACGCCTCGGAAGACGCTAACGCCTTCTACATTCACGAGAACGGGGAGGTTCAAGCCACGAGATGCTCCCTGGCGATCCGAGGCGCGTACAGACACAAGGACACCCGGGAGGAGTGTCGGCGGGACCCGACAACAGCCCTGTACGAGGCCGGGTGCAGGTTTGAAGTAGACAGGAATTCAACGGACGCTACAGGGTCCATCATGTATGCACCGTACCTGGATACAGTGAGTACTTTTTCTAACATATGTACAGTTCCATAACAATTTTGTAAGGCAAACTTCTATATGACTCTGGTCTTTGAAAATTATAAAACGCAAATTTGATTATTTTATATGGATGACATCCGCTCGCGCATCAATTTTCGTTCGTTTCCAAAAAAAAATTTTTGAGCATATCATAAATCAATCATACAAAGCAGCTACAAACTTGCAAATAGAAGCCGTAGGTTGTGACAAGAATATGAATGTATATAGAAAGCAGATGCAATTTCGTATAATGCCAAAGTTAGTTTCAAAGTCAAAGAAGAAAATGTGAAAGAATAAAAACAAAGAATCTATTGTTCAGTACTAGTATACCATGCGTTTTGTGTTTTGACATTTGTTTACCATGACCACTTAGATTTCATAATAACTTTCTTTTCAAACTTTTTTTTCTTTCTTCGCACGCTCACATTAGTATTGGGGTTACCAGATGATGGTCTTTATAAGGCTGGTCCATATAACGAAATCATCGGAAAACGTCAATGGTGCGGTTTATTAGATTTAGAATAGTTCCGAAATCAATTAGATAAACAGAAAGAGATTTGACAGGGTTGATGTTTCTCAAGGTACAAGTCAATTGTGTAAATGACTTGTACATGTTTCTTACTTCAAAGGCAACTTCTCTTCTCTTCAAAAAGGTATGGTATAACAACTTTGTAATCTCTTTCCCAGGTGTTCGAGTTCTGCCATGGGAACGAGTCCGGTGACCCCCTGTCCTACCATAACAGCCAGGCCCCCAGCCCCCAGAACCTACAGTGTGGGGGACGCAGCGCCTGGGACGTCATGTTAGAACATCCGGACTTTGCCGGGGGCGCGAACCGGCCCGACTTGTCTCCGTACGCCGAGCCGAACTTCAGGGTGGTGCGGAGTACGGATAGGAGGGTGGTCCTGGTGTTGGACGTGTCCGGTAGCATGACTGTAAGTATATGTTATATATGGTTTCCTTTGGTCAGTACTGGCCACAGTAAAATCCTGATTGATACCAACCATTCATATAACGTCACATTTCCAAACCGGGGCCCGGCTGTGCTGTTTGCGGAAACAAAAAAATATAAATGTGCACGTAGAAATATGCACAAATAATGCCCACGACTAGGGCTGGGTACCGGTACAGAAAATTCAGGTCCAGGTCCGGTTCAGGTCCAAAGGATCAGGTCCAGGTCCGGACCGGAACCTGGACCTGATTCAGTATAACTCATACCAATGGTCCATTTCACTACAAAGAAATCTGTTTGGTGGAGTATAAGACTTACACTGGCGTCTTTAAATCCTACAACGCTAACTGCACCTGTACGATTGACTGTAAAACTTGGTAGAAATGACTATAAACTCTACTCTACTTCACTCTTGTTATTTTCTTCCACCTGCAAGCGCCAAAACGTGTGAATGCCTGATCAAATAATATGTTAATTTTCTAACCGGTCCAACATCCGGTCCACCTAATTTTTTCAGGTCCGGTTTTTCTGCACCGGTCCAATAAGAAAAACCGGTTTTGTACCGGTACGCTGTACCGATACCCAGCCCTACCCACGACTATTCTCTTTCTGTCTTATAGTCTGGTGTCTTTTATATCATACTTTTCTTCCCCGAAAGCTGCACGGCCGGGCCCGGTTTGCAAATATGACGCACGCCTAAACAGTCTTATACAAGAATGACAGTATCTATAGCTACCACATATGGCAGATTTCTAGTAAAGTCTCTACCAGACTCCGGGTCGCTGGAAAAACGTAGAAATGGAATTGGGACAAATAGAGAAGTAAGCCGGCCAGAGGAGTGTAGCCGGCCAGGAACAGTACGCGTACTAGACGGCTATGTACACTTCTCTGGCCGGCTTACTCCTCTATTTTTTCCATTTCTACGTTTATCCAGCGACCGGAGTCTGGTAGAGACTAGATTTCTAGGCTGACATGGTCTGTAGGTCTGTTGCAAAGTTCTTTTCTCCGGGTCCGCTTTTCTTCTGCCATGTGCAATATGACCCGTCTGGCTTCTGATTTTAGCTGCATGGAGAGTGTGAATCTCTCCAAGTGCTTTGTGTCAATATCAAGACCCTTCAAGTAACATTTGCATGCAAATACACAATGTCTACATTAAGATTGTCTAACCCTAGAAACTACTGCTCTGTTTATTTAATCCTTGGTTTATTCGTACTCAGTACTCAAACGGTACACATTCATATCTATGGTGACCAGCCCCTCTTGCTCTATCCTGCCACTAGCTACATTATGTGAACGAACACCACAGTATGTCTGAGTTACACCTCCAGTAACCATGGTGACAGTTTTCTGGTCCAGGTCATTGGACTTATTTTGTTTGAAGCTGATAAGGAAGAGAAAAGGAAGAGGAAGAAACGGAGCAAAAACTAGAAAGGCTGACATTTGCTTTTGAGCAATTACAGTATATTTCTATCCATCTCTCTCCCAATGAAAATGTACGGTTCCACGTCAATCTTTTGCAGAAATTGACCTATCCCAAAACATCATCCAATTCCAAACCTACGGAGTGAAAATGATTATATTTCCTTTCCGTGAAGGTAAACATAACAATATTTATTTTTCCATCCAAAGGGACAAGGCCGAATGGAGCGACTTCGCCGTTCCGTGTCCACCTACATCCTCTCCACCATAGAGGACGGTGCCTGGCTGGGGATAGTGACGTTCAGGGGGACGAGTCATAAGATATGCGACCTGGAGCAGCTGAACGGTGACTCCGTGAGGGAGGAAATACTGAACATGACTCTAGATGGGTTAACGAACCGCACGGGGAAAGTGGGCACGAACATCACACGAGCAGTGACGCTGGCTGTCCAGGTAAAGGGTACAATTTCACATCAACCTCTCTTTGCAGTTTGAAATCGATGGAAAAAAACTTTTGGCACTTGATGAAGTTAGCTGTTAGAACGTGCTAACAATGTCACTAGAAAGTTGTTAGAAATTTCCATTTAACGGTACGACACCGCATAAAACAAGAACGCACAAAAAAGAAAAATTTTGCGCTATGGAAACTGTCAGTTGTTGGCAAACTGACTGGTCAAAACGTGACCTTTCTTTCTGTCCACATGACAAAACTACAATGCTCTACTTTACTGCCCTTTTGTCGACAATTCTTGGTCAGAGCATACTCTATAGTAGACTTGAGGACACGAAAAAGACAGTGTCACTGACGAAAGATAACGGTTGTTATCTGAAACGTCTGACCGTTTCCAAAATCATATCCAGTTGCTTGTTAATTAGTACTTGCTATATTGGCGTGTCTTTTTACCTGAATGCCTTAACCTTAATTTATCAACGTAGTTACATGGAGACTTTCATTTTCTTCAAGAACATCATTCTATGTTTCTCTCCCTAGATCCTCGGCCCGGCGGTGCAGGACCGTAAGCTGGGAGACAGTACAGGTCCCCGGCAGATGATCCTGATCACAGACGGCAGAGACAGGCGCCTCAACAACTCCGTCATCTTCATGCTACAAAACGACACGGCTAAAGGCGTGGTTATAGACACAATAGCGCTGGGAGATGGTGCAGAGGAGGGGCTACCGGTAAGGAGATTTAGTATATAGATGTGTGACATTGTCGCAAAACCGTATACAGTCCTGAGCAGGCCTACGTAACATTCCCTAACCGGGGCCCGGCCGGGCAGCTATCGGGAACGAAACGTACGTATGATGTAAAAGACACCAAACTAAACAAGACGTAAAGAGAATATTCGTGGGCATTGTTTGTGTATACTGCTACGTATTCATTTCTATTTTTCGTTTCCACAAACAGCCCGACCGGGCCCCGGTTTGGAAATGTGACCCTAGCACAAGGAGATCAAGTCTAGAAGATGCGCGATATTGTCGTAAAACCGTACACAGTCCTGCCAAGATTCTTTGCATACAAGAGCAAGTTTTTTATTCAACCGACGTTTTGGTGACCGTCTGTCAATCTTCCTCAGCGCAATTCTGACTGATTCACATTGTACTGCAGCATAGGTGTCGCTGCTTACAGATGCCGTCCCTAACGCAAATGATTGCATTACATTATATTATACTATGCGTGTACGTTTGGGACCGTATCATCTATGGATATATGTAAATACTTTGTTTGGATTTCTTCAGTTCCCTAAAGAAACAAACCACATATATATAGTTAACCGAATATGACAACGATTCACGTCAACAGTGTCATCTTCAAGACCAATATTCTAGGAAAACCGTACTCACGTTACTGTACCCTCCAGTCGTCCAAAACTGGCCTAGAGGACTCTTCGCAAAAACAGTCATTTACCTAACTGCTATTTTTTTTCAATCCCAGCTGTTGTCCGAGGTCACGGGAGGACAGTTTTTCTTCTCCCCTGACAGCGACGCTGGAGGTTCGGCACTGGACGACGCTCTCACGGCGACAGTGCTGAAGTATGTGGACGACGACAGCACAAGTGTCCCTGTTTCGGTAGGTTTATGTGTGTTACTGCTCTGTATGCCATAATCATAACAATCCACATAAACTCAACACGTTTGTCAACAAGGTTTCGTGTCTCTATGTCCGCCTGCTAGCACGATAACTAGAGACTATACATTGAATAGATTGTCTTGATACTTGTTACATGCTGTCCATCTGGTCCCACGGCACCGCCGTCTGCACTGGTCATATTGAGCAGGTTTTGATGAGTCTTAGAAACTATCAGATTTTGACTCCTAGTGGCTTGTCACAGTACTGCAGTCTTGAATTTACTTCAAAGCCCAGAGATCCTGGGGTTGAGTCCCCTTACATGCCCTTGGGAAAGGCACGGATTTCCTCACTTCACTCATGTGAACATGAGTACCTAGCCTTGCTTAGGTACCCTCGAATAGGTCTTTGAATGGAGACGCCGTGTTTAAGTTAAGGACAGTCACACCTCGAGCACGTTAAAGATTCCAACACACCTATCGAAAGAGTAGTGCACGTGGGTCCCCCGATGTGTGTGGATCAATAAGATCTGTTCAGATATGCAACTTGGTGTGTTACACCATGATCTTTACTGAGAATGCACAACAAACAAAATCTCGTATCAGCATGAAAGCTTATCTGTGTTGATATAATCCGTATTGAAGTTTTTCAGCTGTCATACAACACAAAATTTGCTCACCTTGAATTTTTGGTCACACTACCGTGATGATTCAATTACTCTGAGTACGTGACTTGGAGACACGCGACTCGTGTAACGAATCATAGATGCATGGCAGGCGGTATCGGCCCCGGTGTCGGCTGGTGTGCTCTTTAATATGTAGATGGCCTCCTTTACCCCCCTCGCAAAGTAATCCGGTTAAAATCTCGTCTTCTCTTCCCTAGCTTGCGACCTTCTCGCACAGCCTCGGAGCAGGGGAAACGTTACACGAACACATCTACATCGACTCTTCAGTCGGCGACAAGACGGAGTTCCGCCTGGCGTGTCAGGACTGTGCACGTCTGAACACATCGATCATTGATCCGGATGACGTCACGTACAGCAGTGCCGATTTCTCTTTCAGTGACAAGGAGGGGACCATGCAACTCCGGATTGAAGGGAAAGCTAAGGTAAGACTCAGATTTGAAAACTGGACTTTTATGCCAAGTTTGTGATAACAAGCAAATTCTTGCCTGCGGGCTAACGTAAGTGCAAGTGACAAAAAATGACAGGCAAACAATAGTAAACAGTATGATAATCATTAGGCCATACTGATTTAACTGATGACATTCTCTGAGCACCCCAAAAACGAGGCAAACGTATGGATAAAAAAAAAAGTTGGACAGAAAAGTTGCATTCTCCATGAAAAGTTAAATCCGGAAAGTTGAACAAATAACTGAACACACAGGGTATGCTGCAGAATAATCCATTCTTTTTTGTTCTTTCACAACTTCTTCCTTGATTTTGGAAAGCTTTAATAATCGAGATCGAAATACATTTTCAGCTTACTTCTTACACATGACCAAAAATTATTTGAGTGCCAAAAAATTTTTGCGTGCTTAGTACAAACGTATAGTATGGATGCAGACTGAGCTAATGTGATCTGCTTTGTCTAATTTTGCGTGTCTAATTTTATTGTACAGGCTGGAAGATGGCGTATCTCAATCCAAAATAAAGCCACGCGGTCAAAACGGGATACTACCACCCAGTCCATTCAGATCGACGTTACCTCTAAACCTGACGACCCTGACAACCCAACCATCACCCTGACGTGTCACCTTAGCAACCATCACGTGATCCTGGGAGAGTCGCCTGACGTCATTGCCGTTCGAGCGGACCTCAGGAAGGGGTACACGCCGGTTCTGTCGGCTAGGGTCGCGGCGATTGTAGAGTCAACGTCCGGGAACGCGACGAATATCCCCCTCCTTGACAACGGTGTAGGTGAGTATAACTCATTAATTCACTATTAAGAGATCAGTAAAATCCCAACAAATTGTGGTTTACTGGTAAAAAAAATGAGATAGAGGGGTCTTATCAATTCACTAGAAGAGTAGACTATCATTAAGATAATCAAGCAATCACAACTTTTCCAAATATCACGTTTTTATCTTGAAATTCTTTTCAAAACTAAATAAATGTGACAAGTAATCAAATCTGAGTCTACTTTGCATTTCATCTTAGTCTTACTCTCCAAGCAGAGGCTGGTGAATATGATAAGAAGGCCACAATGTTCCCCACCTAACTCTGCAGGGAGATTTGTTTGCTCCGACGAAAACATTCTCAATCTGTCACAGCCTTAGAATCGATAAGCACCCTTTTTTTTCACTGACGGAAGACTCTGAGTTGCCTTATCTTTTAAATCAATGTTGTTGGCGGTTTTTTTAGAAAACGAATGTTATTTTCAGTACAACAAATACAAATTTCAGACCTTTTACTGACAAATGACCTCAGTAGCGGATCTTAGGTACCTGGATGTCTGTTCTGTATACTAGCTAGTATTTACTAGGTTTTTTCTACTCACAATCCTCCAGGTGCGGACGTTTCCGAGGGAGACGGAGTCTACTCTGCTTACCTTCTGGTCAACCAACTGGAAGCCAGGGCGGGTAAATCCAACCGTTACACTGTGTCAATACAGGCAGACAACGAGGACAACAACGCCGTCATTCTCTCACAAGGAACAGGGGCAATGCCGAGGGCGCCGTTAGTAAATCCAGGTACATGGCATGCAATGAGAATATATCTAAGGCCATGTTGATTTGATTACATAGATGTAGTTCTATGGGAACCCTAAAACTGATGCAAGCATGTGAATAACAAATAGAGCCCCCCCCCCCCCCCCCCAGTTGCTTTCATTATGAAAACGGGCCAGGAAGGTACAGCACTGACAAATTATGGTATACCGAGCAATAGATTTTTAATTTTTATTCTTTCACATTTTGTTCTTTGACCTTGGAATTGACATTGTATGACGTCAGTTTATAGGTTTTACGATATTTTTTTTCAATCTACGGCATATATTTCCTCATTTTGCACTGCTTCGTACGATTTACAGTATGGCTCAAAACTTTTTTATTTGAAAACGGCCGAAAATTCATACGAGAGCTAATATAATGCCATCCATGATATAAAATCAACATAGCCTTGTCTGTAATCTCTCATCGTAAATAAAAATGTGGAAACCAGAAATGATATTTTGATTTTCATATTTCTGACGAGCCGTGTGTCATAATGTTTCGTTCCTGTACACTTTAGATGATGTAGAGGTTGAGATCGTTCAGGTATCACTAGAGCAGTTCCAACGGAAGACGTCAGGCGGCGCTATTGTCATCGAAGTCCCGCAGACGTACGTGCAGGCTGACCACCTTGACGTCAACCCCTCTGCCATCACCGACTTACGCGTGAGTTCTGTGTCGAATCAAGACAAGACGATCACTTTATCCTGGACAGCGGTCGGCGACGACTATACCTACGGCACAGGTAAGGCTAACGCCACATTCTAAAACTGGAGCCCGACCGGACAGCTTGTGGAAACGAAAAATATAAGTGTATGCGTAAAAGCATACACAAATAATGCCCACAACTATTCTCTTTACGTCCTGTGTAGATTGGTGTCTTTTATATCGTACTTTTTGTTTCCGAACACTGTTTGGAAATGTGACGTGGGCCTAAGAGAACCCAATAAACAATTAACAATTAACAATCAAACCCCCCTCTCACGCGCGAAACTTTTCCTCCCTGTCTTTCTCTATCGGTAAATTCAAGGCCATTGTTGGAACGACCTGACACAATTTGTCCCTCCACTGAAAGCCATTATGTAGCGTAATATACTAAGTTTTTATCCATATCGAATCGTCATACTGCTGGTCGGTTACAAGTCTTAAGGTCCTTTTTTTTACTTGAAATTTTTGCTTGAACTTTGTATTTCCAATCAACTTTGCAGCCCTGACAACAGGGGCTGAATTGCATTGATTTTACATAAGGCAGCACTACAATGATCATCATTACATGCACTTCTATAGCAATAGCTTTTTTCCTCAGACTTCCAAACTATGTGGAACTCTCTCGATGACAATAATATTCAAGCCACCAGAAACAGTGTTCACCGTCATCTCATCTGGCATAATGATTTCCACCATCATGATGATCAATTTAGTTCATTGCCTTGAAGCAGCCAAGTAGCCTTTGAATTGAACAAATCTCTCAAAAGAAATGATAACCATCTTTATTTTTGCCATCTATGGCTTCACCAGTTATTGTTCTTAAGCTACAAGTATACTGATATCATTTTTTTCATTCTGACCACTTACAGCGTCTTACTACGACATCCGAATGAGTGACTCCTTGTCCGGCATCTTGAGCAACTTAGAAGATGCTTCAAGAATCCTCCAAGAAAACGTGAAGACAGGTAACCTCTCGGCTCCTCGCGAAGCTGGCCAGAAGGAAACCTTCACCATATCCCTCCCTGACGTCACAGAAAACGCAACTTTATACATCTCAGTTCGCGCCATTGACGTCAACGGGAATGCCGGCAGCCCGTCCAGGCCGGTTGTTGTCTCCCTGATTTACATACCACCATTGGAACCCTCCACAGCGGCGCCAGACGATTGGCCAACAGGGTTGCCGTTGCCAGCTACCGTTTCCTCTAGTCCAGTAGAAGCAACCGTTTCAGCCACCTACTTGGCTGCTGGAGTTGCAGCAGGAACTTTGGTTGTCTTAAGCGTCGTCATCGTCTTAAAGTCTATCGCGAAGAGGTATCAAGCAAGCAAAGGAAAGTCTCAGAAATTCGTGCCAGACGACAGAAGCAGGAGGTACATCGTGGGCGACAATGGGCACGTCAATGGAGGATTCGCCATGCTGAACTTCGACTTGAACTATGACACGATCTACATGGAAAATGACGTCGACAGTTGGATCCCTAGAGTAAGGGGGATGGACGACGGAGCAATGGAGACGAATCATGCAGTTTTAAGAGATCCGAAAGAGGTCGTGGTGAAGTTTAATCCGGTCTTTCACGAAAGCATCGACGGTACAGAGAGCGTAGCCAGCGACAGGGACATCTCGGAACTAGGCAGCGACACTGACAGTGCTGTCTACGGGAAAGAAACGTCGGGAGCGGCGTACACTCTAGCGCAGACACTCGCTAACAAGGTGCACCAGGTGTTCGGAAAACCGAGAAAGTTTAGCATCACGAACATAACAAGGCGGTTAAGCAGAGGAGGCGCAGATTCCGAACGGGAATCAAGACCTGTAAGCGGACGTAGAATGAGAGATTCGGTCCCAGAGGACATCAAGTTCGACAGTATCGTCGAAATGAACTGGCATGCTGGCAAAGACGTGGAAAGACCGAACCACCGTCGAACTAGTGTAGTACAAAAGTCGGACACAGACAGTGACTCCACAGAGAGCGACTCCTCTCGCCCCTTCCCAACCCGTTTTCCATACAGAAAAGACTCCGTATTAGGAACTATCATTCACAGAGGCGGCGGGGAAACCGCCCAATCGGACAGCGAGACGCCGCAGAGTTCCGGAAGCGACACCGGAAGTGTCGTCATCCACGAAGTCGATAACGGCTCCCTCAGCGACGCCCTGGACTCGTGTAAAACCACTCCCATCAGGAGCTTCCTGTTTTCCTCCTTTGCGAACAGGTCCAACTTTTCCTGCAACCTAGTTTCAGATGATGACACCTCGTCCGTTGCGTCTTCCATTGCTGAATCGTACAATGCGCAATCGATACGACTCATAATGAGAACGGACTCCATCCAGAGACGGGGTAAACGCCCCATCTTGAGAACAAGCCACAGGCGTGGAAGTGACGCCAGTACGAGCAGCAAGGACACGCAGAGTAGCATGTCGTCGGTAAACACCGTTTCGTCGTCGCGGGAGTTTACTCGCCTCGCTAACATTATTAACAAACGGGTGACGTTTGCTGATGAGAAGTATGGACCGGGCGGGCTAGTCATTTCACGCATATAATCCATGACCTACAATTGTAAATACGTATACCACGCGCTTACGTCGCGCCACCATGTCGTACATATATACTGAGGGCCCGTTCACACTTATGTCTAAGCTATGCGAATGATGTAATTTGTATACAAGTCCGTATGAGTTGCGTATTGACTTTTTTTGTGGAAGTAAAGTTCGCGGCAGAAAAGTCATTTTTTTCGGTTCGACAACCAGTAAAACACAGTAAAAGGCAATTCTATTGACAGTAAAAGACAACTTCTTTTCCGCAAACTTTACCTAAACAAACATGTCAATACGCAACTCATACGGACTGGAATATACGTACTCATATAGTCGCGCCATAAAGCCCTGTTGACACTTACTATACATTGTATATCAAGTCCGTATTAGTTGAGCATTGATCATGACATTTTTGGGCTCAGATAAAGAAAATTTCACTTCTACCCATCTTTGTGAAGTCTAGTTCTCTAACCGAATGACGATTTGTTTGCCCTCAGACTTTACCTGTGACAAAATAATGTCAATACGCCACTGGTGCTGAACGAAAACGGACACATGTCTTTCCGTTTCTTAATTTGGGACAAATTTCAATCGTGAGTCCCTTATAGATATAGCCATGACGACCGAAATCATTTCGGGAATTGAAAATACAATTGTATATAGATATACTAAATGTGAATTTACATGTATATGAAGTTGTGAAATTCAATATATCTTACAAGAATTTGATTGAAAGCCTTTCTATATGCAGCTGGACCTGCTTTGTGCTTAATCACATTTCGTATGAGCAAAATAATGACTATGAGAACAATGTATTAATTTTGTATTTTGCGTTCATGTACTGTTGACATCATTTATCATTCAATGTACTGCTGAATTCATTATGTTCAATAGATTTACAATATAAAGTATATTTCAAGTACATTCATATACAGAGCATTATTTATCATTAATTCAGCTTATTTTGTCTGGTATATCAGGCAATGACTTTACCAATTAAGCAAATCAACATCTACAAATAAAATCGGATTTCTACAACTGTTTCTGTAGCCTTGTTCTTTGAATGCAAGTGTGATATTACAGTCACTTTCGTAGGGGTAAAGCCCTGGCGGGGGAAGGGGGGCTTTTCATGTAAAGGAAATAATGATTTGAACATTTTCTTATAAACCTAATCAAGACTTTCTTTTGCAGTACACTGGCAAGTTGGGTGGTTGCAGCATGCTTTTAAAGACAATATTTTATCATTCACACAAAATCGACAAAAAGCATAAAGATAACCTTCTGTAACTCATGATTAAAGTGCAAATTTAAAACACTTATGAATCTATGATTTACCACAAAAACAAAGAAAAAACCAAACGATCCATACAGGGGGTAATAGTCCTTTCAGATACTGTCTCATGTAATTACAATATCCAAATTGGGTTTTTATATTTGTTCCTGCACCTCTATCATGAAGCTCATAAATGGACGAGCTATGAACAATTTGTCCACAATTCATGTTCATCTTAAAGTCAAATCTTGAATGCTTTGGAAGAAAAACACATATAACATTTCTCACTTGAAAAATACACAAGGAAGTATTTTCCTGAGTGCATTATCAAGCCTTTCTTAAAGGGAGGAATTCGAATACCTGTCATTTTATTGCTTTTTTGACATACATGATGTAGATGGCAAAGGCTGTCTAACTACACCTGTAATGTGGACAAAGTATGCTAAAATAGGCAAGCCTATAGGCTCATAATTAGTTTTAGCAAACAAAACATTCATCAGTAAGTGTGGTAGATTCTTGAATGTGCCTGAGGCATTTCTTTAAATTTATAAACAAAACACAACACCAATGGCTTAAAATGTCCTTTCCTACATAAACTGATGGATAATTGTGACTTGATGGATTAAAGGGCTGGTAACATTGACCGAAGGAGGCCATATTATATTAACATCTGATTCCTCTTTCCACTAAAGGGTGAAATTGCTGAGCGACTACTGATCAAGCAAAAGTTTCACAGCTCACTCAACCAATTCCATACAAGAAGAAAACAAATTTTTTGCTTGCATTCTGTCTTCCATTACCATAAAAACATACTCAAACATCATGTTTGTGGCCTTAGGCATTGTACTGTTTTAGTTCTACATAGGAGGGGGGGATGGTAGACGGGGTTACATGGGAGGGGGTGGTGGTGGAGGTGGTGGCGGGGGAGGAGGAGGGGGTGCCCCGCCCCCTGCAGGTGGGGGTGGTGGAGGTGCAGGTGCAGCAGGTGCGGCAGGTGCTGCAGCTGGAGCTGCTCCTCCTGCAGCTGCTTCGGGTCCTGACTGGGCAGCGCTGCTGCTTTCAGCTGCAAGAGAAGAAAAACACAGTTTACAGAATCATAACTGACATTACAGCTTTTTTATCTTAAGAGCACTTAAAGGCCATGTCGATTAGATTATATGAATGACATACTCAAAAACTGATGCAAGTGTACTAAAAAAAGTTGCAAAAAATAATAGTCTTCATAATGAAATCCAAGTTGTGAGGTAGATTGAAAAACTAACTTAAAACATACATGGTATAACTGAATGATACATTTTTTACTTTTGTTCTTTCACATTTTCTTTGTATTTGATATTGCCTTGAAATGGCATTCTACCACATAAGCACAAATATTACATTTTTATCTATTTATGGCATATATTTGTTCATTTTGCAGCTGATTTGTCCATTGTACAATACGTTCAACCTTTTGGGGAAACACAAAAATTGAAGCACAAGTAACCATATAATTGAATCAGCATGGCCTTATGTAACACAATAGAGGGTTTTCATTGACGTCAGACCAAGACTCGTCTAAATCCCCCATTGACCATGTTGACTGGTAATTGGATTACAGCAGTAGCATGCTGTTGAGTTTGACAGACTTACATAGCAACCTAACATGGTGCAAATGACGTCAATTGAAAACCCCCTATACCAGTCTTAATTTGGTGTAAGGATAAGGATACACAAATAAATGCACTTAGTCTAAATTCAGTCACCACTGACCTCAAACCCAAACACAAAAACAGCAACAACTCACACACACTAACTCACTATCTGTTCTAACGTCAGTTTTGTCCTGTTGTGTGAGGATTTGACGTGCTCGCACTTTGGACGTCTGAATTTGATGGTGGACCTCTGTTGGCTTCTGTCCAGTAGGTTAACATTATATAAAAAAGGATAATGTTGAATGTCAAAGAAATGTAAGCATAATGCACCATCATTCCCTCCACCCTGTGCTGCATTCTACATGCAGTGATCTTTCTCTCTATGCACCAAGAAGTCTATTCAATCCCTGAAGAACAGTTTTCAAAATGTTGCCCAGGTACAGACCTGTAAATAACATTTAGGTTGTGTAGTGAAAACCTTACAAAATGTGTTACCGTTGCCAAGTATACGCTTTGGGCAGTTTTTATGTGTCATCAACACAATAACTTGGGAATGCCTGCCTGGATGGATTGTGTTGATACTTGGTGTGAGGGTAGGTGCTGATGAGACCTCAAAATTATTAGATCTTGGGACCCTTAGCAGTTTTCTATATATATATGATGTGGCAGCGAAACTTCCGATTTTGAAATGACACAATCCAGACAAGCTATTGTCACAACTTTGTGAGGGTAGACAGCTTTTGTAGCCAGAAAGAAGTGACCATAAGCGGCTTTCTTTGGAAATGCAGGGGGCGTTTCTGTGGTAGACTTCGAAACAGGATAAATCAAGAAGAGGTGAATAACTTCATAATTTTTTAACTGTAGATAACCGATGTAATGGTAAGTGTTTTTCTTGAGTCCCTCTAGAAAAAAAGTCCCTCTTGAGTCTCTCACCTTCTTTCTTTTCTTCCTGTTCCTCGGCCGCTGTCTTGTCTGCACGGAAGAATATCCTGGCAGAGCTGAGGGAGTAGTACAGCAGGTCGAACTCCTGCACATACACGTCCAGCCTGCGTACTGTCAGGTTCAGAGTCTGCTGTAACTTCTCATCCTCCACAGTCTGGGACCTCTGCAGCTGTTGGTGGATCTGTCTCTGAACAGGGGGAGGGGGGCGTCAGTAACATAGAATATTACAAGGGGTGAGAGAGTAGTACAGCAGGTTGAACTCCTGCACATACACGTCCAGCCTGCGTACTGTAAGGTTCAGGGTCTGCTGTAACTTCTCATCCTCCACAGTCTGGGACCTCTGCAGCTGTTGGTGGATCTGTCTCTGAACAGGGGGAGGGGGGTGTCAGTAACATAGAATATGACATGGAGCTGAGGGAGTAGTAGAGCAGGTCAAACTCCTGCACATACACATCCAGCCTGCGTACTGTTAGGTTCAGCGTCTGCTGTAACTTCTCATCCTTCACTGTCTGGGACCTCTGCAGCTGTTGGTGAATCTGTCTCTGAACAGGGTAAAAGGGGTGGGGGGTGGGTGAGTAATAGAGAATGGTGTAAATGTACATGTGTATCTAATTGCATTTCCATGATTGTAATGAAGATAAATACACTATGTATCATTGTATTTGTAAGACAATTCTTGTGAATACTGTAAATGCATTTAAGTTCACGGGGATTTAATTTTGCGGTAGCGGGAAAAAGGACCTTTCGCGGGGGTTTTAAGTTTGCAGTAGCACCATGTACTGTAGTCTCTCACTGCGATGGAAAAACGGTTGCTTTAAATTCGCGGTGAAGCAGCCACTGCAAAAAACGCGAACATTAAATCACCGCGAAAGTTTCTGCATTTACAGTATCTGATTGGTCAATGTCCCCTGGCTATACAATGATAATATGACATGTACATGTACATTGTGTATCATTGTATTTCTAGGATTGTAGGGAGGATGAATAAACTGTGTTTCATTGTATTGTATTCAATGAAATGAATGACTATTTTCGAGAATAGCGGCCATTTGACACAACCCTGTTACTAAGATCATGGCCGTTTGACAGCTGCACCTGTGAATGGGATTGACTGTTCGACGTTCGAACGGCAACGTTAGCGTCCGTTCAAAGGTATGGCGTTCAAACTCTTTGCACGTCCAATGTAAGAGCAGTTGAGTTTAGGAATCGGAAGCGTCCAGACATGTTTTCTTGTTGACCATCTGTTACTCCTCTGTGCTCCCTCATACACATAGCTGCCAGCTTTACATTGCCACTAAAATGACGAAAGCAATCCCTCACAATGTGCCGAGCTGGTGTTGACCCTAGAATCAAACTCCGGCTCACAGCTTGACGAAATTTGACCCATATGGCCAAGTACAATGTCATGCACTACCATAGATTTTAATACATTTACAGAGAAATATTCTGATCAGATGGATAAGGTGCACGTATGTGTACAACTGACAATTCTAGCAGACTTACCTTTTCCTTGTTGTACTTCTCTCTAACCGACTGGAACCAGTGCAGGGAGTCAAAGTCATGGTACTGGTCCAAAAGCTTCAGGATGTATGCCACTCCTGAAACATGTTAGTACAGATGTCAGCTTTATGTCTGCTTTAAATGTTTGTAGTATGTTTTTTGGTCAATTTTGAGTCTAGAACAGTGACTGTTAATTGATATTCACTATGTTTGGACAACAACAAGAAAATATCTTACATATGCGCACTTCCCACCACGAGTTGTCCGCCATTTTCACCAACCTTTAAACAAACCAAGGAACGTGTTTGGTGATGTGTGTAGAAGATAAAGGCCATAAACTCACCCATGGCAAAGCCATCATCTGTGAAAGCTGCTCCAACCTTGTTCTTCCTGTTCAGTTTCTCCTTTGATGTGATGGAATGTTCAACAAAGTTCAGCGTCTGGAGGGAATACAATCATGAAGACTTCAACATCATTTGTGGGGTTGCGTGGTGTAAGTTGTAACAGCAGGGTGTTTGCCATGGTGAGAACTTAGCCAGTGACAAGTGGTGTACAGCTATAGCACCATCACTCAGATGAAATCACCAACCATTGGACGTACAACCATCACCCTTAGTTCCTGGCCGCCCTGCTTATAAATATTGATGAGGTTACCCTTATACATGCAAGACAGCTTTTGAAAACGGAATGTCTATTCTCTGATTGGCTGACAGCTGGTTTGGGGGGACGTCCACAGGAACTAAGAGTGACGGTTGAAAGAGCAGGGCACATCCAGACAGGCAGTTTGGCTGTTGGATGTCCCTGCATAAGAGGATGGTTCCCTAAGAAAAGCCAAAAACTCCTACCTTCACTGACACTGACAGGTGAAATTAATTCCTTTGGCTGCTTTGGTTAGAGATGTCCCTTGCATAGGACATACAATGAAAAAGTGGAGTTTCAATATTTGAGGAGAGCCACACTTCAAGCATGCAAACAACTCACCTGAAACTTATAGGATCTTCCCGATCCTGGGTGTATGTAGTGGATCGATTTGCCCGGTTATGTAGCTTGTACTGTTCAATACAAACCTGGTGTTCTTGCCATAAGGCAGTTCACTGGGTATGCAATGTACAAACAAATTAAATTAAATATAAAACTAGAATCTTACCAGTGGAGGGAGGATGATGTAAAAGTTCCTCAAATGCATGTTCTTGGGGTTACGAAACTCTGGTGCAAAGACGTCAACAAGCATCTAAAAGAAGGACATACGTCAACAATGGCGCATCAGACATTGGGCAAGTGTATCACTGACTATATACATACAAAACTGTCCAATACCTTTTCAAGCCACATACAGAAAAACTGTTTAGGAGTCATCAACATAGTCTGAAATGTTTAAGTTGCTGTTTGGCTGAATACTGGCTCCTTTACTTAAGTGATCTTTTCAATTTGAGCTCACACACTTGTATGTTGTTAATGTGCCTCACCTTGAAGTACTCTGTTCCCTCTGCAAAGTTCTTAGCAAGGTCTGAGATGACCGTGTCTAGATGCCTGTAATGGACAAGAGATTACCAATTTATAAAAGAAGAAGAACTTTATTGCACGACATTTGTATACGATACAATGTATGGCAAGAACTATTACACAAAGTACAAAACAAAGGTGTAGGATAAAGCTTAGCAACCTACTTAACATAACAATAAGGGCTAACATAATTCTTTATTATAGTATTGCAATGGAGTAGGCTAATCATTAGTTACGGTATTCTTTCTAATAGCAGAGCAGTCCTTGATATATTTGCCTATTTTTGCATTTTTTATGGGAGTTCTGACATCTTAAGATATATACAAATCTGTTTGTGGCATCGAGTTTCTTGAAATCTGTTGTACTTGATTTGAGATATATAAATAATTCATTGCGTAAAGTAGCGCATCTAGAACATAAATATACATTATAAAGTGAAATTCATCTTCAATTCGCTTTGGGCAGAATGGACAGAACCTTTGGTCAGGGGCTATATTTTAGTATCTTACTGATGATTGTGAAATTTTGTGAAATGATTGTGAAATTTTGAATTCAATTTGACGGAATAAATCTGGTTGAAATGGAGTCAGCGGCATAGATTAGGAGACTTACTTGGCTGAGGTTTGACACTCTTCAGACAGACCTTCGTCCTTCACCAGATCTTCAAATGTCACTATGTCGTCCAAGTCAGGAACAAACCTGAAAAAGACCAATGTAATGTAGAACCATTTAGGTACAGGGCCGGGTAGGGCTGGGTAGTTTTTTCTTCATGGATGCCAGTGGGAGTTGGATACTCCACCAGACAGATTCTCTTGTAGCAAAATGGTCCGTTGTTTTGAGTATCTACAAGTTTTCAAAGGTTCAAAACACAATTAGGTCCAAGTTCAGGTCTGGACCTGGATCTGATCCTCAGGAGATGAACCAGACCTGTACATGTACAAAAAAAACGTACCTGAATTTTCTGTATCTGTTATACCCACCCCTATCTTTTTTTTTGTATAATGAGTTTCTCCATATAGATAGAAAATGGAGGGTATGGCAGAATAGGTGTCAGAAGACGCCTTTTCAGGTCTCTAAGCTGATGTATGGCACTGGCCACTGTTTAAAATGGGTCAATATAATTCTGTCTCATGCATGTAACTTCTATCTAGTATCTATGTACATCAAGCATTATGTAACACGTTACAACAAAGTAGACTCCCTGTAGTTAAATTCCCTGAGTGTATGTTTACCTGACAACCTCGCACATTGTTTTTTACAATGCTGTATCCTTCAAACCTCACCTGATAGCATTGCTGCAGCAGTGAAGACCACCAGATCGGATCATACGAACATAGCCCATGGCATTGCCTGATGGAAATAGTAGAACATTTAACAGTCTACGTATCTACATTTTGCATAAAGTGTCTGCACAAACATGCATGTTACGTCTTTCCTTGTTATACATACAACCATGTAACATAAAAACTGTCTTTGATTGTCATAAACACATAGTTACAGTTAGCAGAGTGGTAAATGTACAATTGAATCATATTCGAAATTTTCACTTCTTCCGAACATGAAAAGCTATCTGCTACAAAAAAATCAAAATAGCATGTCAAGTACAAAAGAGTCTAAAATGATACCAACGTTCTGCTGCAGTACCTATAAGTCACACATGAGAGGGTCTATAATCAACCTTGATCTTTGTGAACACATTACCCTTAGGCCTAGGAAAAAAAATGTTGTGTTTCCTGTTTCCCTACCTACCCTAAAAAAACCTGCCGACCCTAGACTTTTTTTTTGGGTGGGCAGTGGAGTCACATAGCTTCCAGTTAGAATTTTTATTTGGCCTGCTTCCTATTGAAGTAAAACACTGCTTGTCCCATCTAATGAAGGATAAATGTATCTATCATGCACAAAATTAAAGTTTGACATTGAAAGACAAGTGTCATCATACCTTTCAGTTTACTTTGTTCAACTGTATTGTAAATATGTATCACTAGAATTTTGGCCAGCCTAAAAAAAATACAAGAAAAAAAAACATAATCCCTTCCTACCGACCCATTTTTTTTCCTAGGCCTTATGAGATTTTCTAAAGTTATGCTGACTATGAATATCTGGAAACACAAGCACACAGACACACACACAAACACACGTTTAACAATACCCCCATTTTTCCTAGAGATAACTATTCAGCTCAGTCTATAGAAGACTCCCCTCCCCTTACCTATCTGTGTGATGAGCTGTCTGAACTGGTCCAGGTAACTCTGCCCGTCCGGAGTCATGCCAAGCTTACGAATCCCACGGTTGAACTTGTCAGCACGATCAAAGGGGTACTGAGGAATTACAAATAAGTAATAACTTAAAGTTAGACCACAGGGCTTTGGAGCTGATTCTTTGGCTTAGGCCATTTTTAGCATGTTAATTGGATTAAATGGATGACATCGTCTGGGAACCCCCAAACTGATGCTAGCATGCAATATAAAAAAAGGTTGGTATAACTTCATTCATTTTGAAATCTTAATGGTACTTACCACTTAGTGGTAGGGAAGGTTAAACAAATGACTAACAACATGGAGTATACAGTATACCAAATAATATGTTTTTCATCTAGTTTGTTCTTGAGATTTTCTTCTTTGACTTTTGAACTGACTTTGGCATTCTATCTGTTTTCCAATACATTTTGCAACTTAAGGCCTTTTGCAGCTGCTTTGTACAATGAACAGTGTGGACACAAACTTTATTTTTGGAAATGGATAATGACAAATCGATGCACATGATGACATACAGATGTCATTAATAAAATCAAATTTTCACTTTTATGCCATTCTACACAAAACAGGTAACTCTCAATACTGTGACGATAGAAAAAGTCCAAAATGGAAGAAGCAACAAGAATGTTATACTGTGTCAGATATGTATGAACCTTCTGATCCGTCTGAAGATGGTTTTCCTTAAAGAAGCGCAGGTCCTTGATGAGTCTTGACTTGATGTGTTCATCGTACAGGAACTGGGAGAAGATGAAGAACTTCTTCCTCAGGAACTGGAAGGTGAAGTTCACCTGGGCAAGAGTAAAAGAATCATTAGTATAAAAAATTCAATACTAAAAAAATGTGCCCCAAAATTTGGTGTCCTTGAAAAAGAATTGTTACAACCTTAATCTTAACATCCAAATCTACCCAAAAGGGCAACCACAATTTCGACATCCAAATCTACCCCAAAGGACAACTACAACTTCAACATCCAAGTACAGTATTTGAATCCAAAATGTACTCAAAGCACTTGATATTTGAATTATTCAATGGAGCCTGTGTGATAACAAGAAGCCCATGTGATAATCCAAGTTATCATCTGGTTCAGAACACATAATAAAAGTATAAGAATTTATTCAAGTAATTACGGCACAGCTATTGACATGGAAAGCATAGCGGTAGCTGCTCAAGACCACACCATGTGGAGAAAACAGGCTCACCGAGTTGACCAATGCAACAGTGTTGTGGGAGGATCTAAGGTCTAAAGGTAAGGTACTGACAGATACCGTTCTTGGCTCCCATTATGGCAGGGTGATATCCACCACTGTGACAGAACTCTAAGAGTAACAACTTCAACCTGTTCAAGTTTGGGACTTCACAGTTTAAAAACAGTATTCTGCCCTATTGTGTGAGACTTGAATGCTGTTAAAGAAATGAAATCTTGTAAAGAATTGGATAAGTTATATTGTCTTGTAATGCTTTTACTATGTTAAGCTAATTATACTGTTATTAGTGTTAAGCTATTATTGTATGAAACTGCAAATTCAGCCCTTTGTGCTGCATTACAGTTTTTAAATTCAATATACCATTTAAAGAAAGGTACATGTATATCATTATACTTACAGTGGTGTTCATAATGCCTGAGCCATGTGTGCGGATAGAGTTGGCGATGTGGCGGATGTTGATGGTGTTCAGGTGCTTGTTGTTACTGGACATCTCTACAAAAATCTGCACAGTCAAAGAAACCATGATTACATGTAAATCTTCAATGATCAAGTAAATGAGGTCTTAAACAGTCCCATTCATTTGCTCTCTCCCTTACTTACAGCTTACTGTACATGCCGGCAAAAAGAAGACGTAAGAATGCCAGCTTGTCATGTCAACATCAGTCAACATTTAATATTATATCTATAGGAATTTTGACCATTTCCAGAATTCTTTAAAAGAATGCCCCCCCCCCAAAAAAAAACCCTCACAAATACCAAGAACATGTTTGGGTTGCATGTTGAAGTACTTACCAAGTATGAAGTTCCTGTCATTTAGCACAATTGAAATATGAACTCTCCTCATTACTAAATCTACAACTGAAACGCCCTACAAGACCTATAGTGTATTTACCAAACAAAAATCGAGACCATAGCTAGTCCCAGAACACAAAATATCATAACCAGAAGTTCCACTGCTCTTCCAAAGCAAGCTGCCAGGGGGCCAAAAATCTAATCAGTTCGAGGTCTTATCAAAACCTACCTGTACATGTGCATGTACATGTATGCACATACCAAGTATTAGACAATTTATCCAGGCATTCTTGAGTTCTCGTCTTAACAGTCAAACACGCACACACAAACACATGTGAATGCTGATGAAACCATAACCTTGTTGGAGAAGGCAATGGACTACACAAAATGTAGTTACCTGGTTGTTAAGGTTGTAGAGGTACTTGGATACAAAGATGTGGATGTTCCTCATAATCTCCAGTACATCAAGGCCCTGTAGACATTAAAAAACAAAACAATTTAGACCTTCTTCCATTCATGTTTCACTTTCAAAAATCTTCTCACCAATACAGTAAGAATTCCATTTTGAAGTTTCTAGACATGCGTAAAGTTAACATAGGCTGATGTACATAATTTTTATTCAGAAAGGAAAAATACCAGTAGAAATTTTTGTATTTGGAACCAGCTAGAGCCAACTCAAGTAAGTGGATTGCACAACTATGTAATGTAACAGATCTAGAAGCTTACAATGTATAGTATTACATACACAAGGTGTACCCAATTTCATTTAGAACAAAGCTTAGCCTCAAGGCAGTCCTGATTGCAAAAGTTTCTCCACTGTTTCAAACATGTACATGTTACCAGGGGACTCAATCCTACTGGCAGTAGTGTTACTTGCACGACTGGAGTAAGCTGAGTTAAAGAAGAGCTGCCAAAAATCCAATTCTACGGAAGGACACAGTCTTACAAGTAAGAGCAGGTATGTTAAGAGCCCTGTCACGAACTTGCCTTTTTTCTTCTGTTGACAAAATTACCTACATTTATAACAGTGCCTTTTGTGATGGTTATGTAGTATATGCATATAGCATGCATTTCTAGCAATTCTGCTTCTGGATGCAAAGGTTGGGAGTTTCAGTCAGCAATGTTGTCCGTCTTGTACTTGTGGTTGAATCTCAGACTGTTTGGAAGTTTGACGCTTTTTCATTAGCTTACATAGTGCTGTGCGGCTTTGCTACAGCTTGCATGTTTAAAGCCAAGCAAAACCTGGTTACCCATACTCTTGTGTATAAGTGTGCTGGTTCTTTTACGTGCAGAGGTTTAATACTTGAAGCTTATGAATGATGAAGCTCGCTAATACACGAGGCCACTGGTTTTTAATTCTCTCACCATTCAAAAGGACAACTGAATGTGAAATTCAAGGCCGTTACAACATACAGGTTTCAGAGCTGGGGCCAACTCTATGATCACTGGCCCATACAGATAGACAGAATATAGACATTATGGGCACGCAGGGATTGCGCTACCACTTGCGCTATATGAACACCTAAAAGGTACATTTTGTATACTGGTACAAAAGACCTGCAATCATTCCCGGGTCCACTGTTTATCATCCATGTCAAAAAAAGCAAATTAAAGGAATTTTCAAGATAGGTTGAACTGCATGTAACAAAAGCAATCATACAGTAAATTGACATAAATTTGTACTGTAGCAACTTTTCATGGCAGAAAACTCCAGTTAGACTAACTGTATGGAGAACTGAATCATGTATTTTCCATTCCAGTGTACAGAACCCCTGCCATGCTGTCCGTCCTGACCCTATTGATGACCTGTTGTGTGGCCGTGGGCTTCCCCTCCCACTGCAGGAGGGTCAGTTGGGTGGAGTGTGGTCTGGAGCACACCAGGCCATCTCAACACACCAGCACGGTCAGCGGTCAACCTTGCATCCTGTGCAACAATCCTGACAAAGAGTCTGTCATCACAACGTCGCATATCCCGATTCCAACTCCAATATGCATCCATGTAGAAATATCTGGCTCAATCCTTGGCATAAGGGGGTACCCATTGGGTACATTTTCAACCACAAAACTGTCCATCCCGCATCCTTCTAGTCTAGAAAGCCTGGCTCTTGTTCAGGACGGAATCACAGATATAGAGAGGAAGGCTCTGATGGGGTTTACCGGGTTGCTGAGGTTGAATCTGGCCATGAATGAACTGACACATGTCAAAAGAGGCTGGTTTGCTGGCCTGGGAAATCTCCAGCATCTGATTCTCTCTCACAACAGGATTGTCCATATTGACCTGTGTGCGTTCAACAACCTCACTCTTTCGAGGCTCGAGTTACAGAACAACTTGCTCAAGACGGTGTGTCCCAATTGGTTCTACGGACTGAACAGGTACAGACCCGTGAACACGCTGTCTCTGGCGTCCAACCCGATTGCGTCCATTCCTCGGAGAGCGTTTCGTTACATACCGGACATCAGGAGTCTAGACCTGGGTTCGACCGCTCTGTTGTGTCTGGACAAGGATATCTTCAGAGAGCTACAAAGTTTAAAGAGCCTGAACTTGAGTGGTACTCTGTTACGCACAGGGTGCGATCAGCCACCATGTAAAATGTCGTGGAGCTTTTTCACCAGGGTGTCTTTTTTTGGAAAACAGGACATTCATGTACACGTATCTCTTGACGGGCTCCACTTCTTGTCCTGTGTTGAGTATGACCCCAACAGCAACCAAACTAAACTGTTGTCCCTGTTTGGTCCAACCACTATTGCATGGGAGAAGGTATCGGCCAGTAACTTTGGCGCCTGCCCAAAGTTGGGCGACTCCCAAAACATGGGCACCGCTAAGCCACCATTTATCGTAATTGTTAGCAACGGATTGTCACACGATGAACTGCTCACAAACGAACTTAACATGTCGTGTAGTCAAGCATGGGACCACAGTGGAGGCCTAACATTGGCCTTGGGAAGTGCCGAAAGACTGAGCTTACAACTAATACCCATGGACGCATACCTGAATACGTCCCCGACAACCATTGCCATGGTGTTGGACCACCCACCAGAAAACAGCACCAACTACTCGAACATCAGCCACAGCAGCGTAAGAACTGTAAGTTGTTTTCTAATCACCAAGAACCGCACCTCTCAACTGTCTGTGGAAGTTTCACAGTTCCGTAGACAGCATGACCACTCGTGTTTTGATGCCCAGACAGCTGAGGACCCTACCTTATCTGCCTTCACCACAGAAACAAATCATTTGATGACAACGACTGATTCAGCAATTCGAGTCTCCACTACTAACCAAGGTGACAAGGAAACGTCTACTCCGGACCACGTGACAGTTATTACTGTAGTGGTGTCAGTGGTAGGAGTATTCCTGCTGTCGCTTATGGTAGGGTATCTGCTATGGCGGTATGTCAAATACCGAAACAACGGTTCAAATGAGCAGGAATCGCAGCTTGACAGGGCTACCACAGGTCCTGCTTTGTCTACGAACAACCATCGAGAGATTGTTGAAGAGAACGGACACCACAGCCACATAGAAGAGGATGATCGCACTTCGGATAGTCAAAATCAGGAAGACCATCCAGAAGAGAATGATTGTGCGACCAATACACCCGGCCATCAAGTGATCCCCATAGAAAACAACATCAGTACAAATGTACACAACCAGCAAGAGTTGCCCAAAGAAAGCAATAAAGATACATGTACGAATGCACAAAATGAGCATGAGGCAGAAGAAAAGGATGACCACTCTCCAAAGTCACGCACCAACAAAAAGATCCAAGAAGAGAACGATCAAGTTGCGTCTACACACAATGGGCAAAAGATCTCAATAGAAAACAACCGTGCAAACGATCATGTTGTGGCTAGTACACAAAACTGCCAACAGATCTCAGAAGAAAACGACCATGCTACAAGTCTACGTAAGTGTACGGACAGCCATATAGAGGTCCCCAAAGAAGGGCCTGGAACATCAGACATGACACCACCAGGTCCCCTAGAGTACCAGGCTACAAGTGACACACCCTTGCCTGTGAGTCACACAAGCACAGATGTCCCATCCACATCATTGTCACTACCTGGAGTTGGACCTTATGCTCCTGTGTTCAAGTACGATGCCCAAGGTCTGCCAGTGTGTGAAATCTAGGTCCAATGATGATACAACACTGATAAATTCACTGCTTTGCCAAGTAGGCATTACAGCTTGTCATTATGTTTTATACCTAAGTAATGTTTTATACCTACAAATATGTTAGGTATTTGCTCCTAACATAGTTGAATACTAAGAAAATCACACTTTTGTAGCTGCTACTGTAAACTGTTGTAGTTTTTGCAGTACTGCACCACCAACACAACTGACAGTACCAAGTACAGTACTGTACAACTGATTGTTTTCTCTCAATTTTTCAATTCTTTTGAAATGCATATTCTAGCTTTTCTATCACTTTAAATTTGCTTCTGAATCATCTTTTGAGCAATCACATACAATGCATTCCTAAATGATGTACATGTATCTATGAAGCACATTGGCAATGCCAATTGTAAATCAATTCTGATTTTACAACATTCAGTGTTCAATGTACTATCTATTGTTTGTCTGTTGGTTTGTTTGTTTGTTTAAACCATTCACTGCAAACAAAGAAAAATGTGTAAAACAATAGACCCACCTGCTCCAGAGTCTGTGTGGGCAGGTGTGCCTCCATCATGTTCAGTCCATACTTCTGCTCTGCCAGGTTCCTCATCTCGCCGTACGTCTTCCAGTCATGCAGCGCGACCGTAGTCAGGTTGTAGAAGGTCCTCTCCAGGTAGTGGGTTACATAGGCTGGGGGTACAGACATTGAGGAAATAGGAAAACTTCCAGATGACATAAAAGTAAACTGTAGAAACTTAAAGTGTCATTATTGTAAAATAATAAAGAGTATAAGTTAGAGTTATCCTAGGCTATGTTGATTAATATCAACATATGGATGACATCCTCTGGAAACCCAAATCTGATGTGAGCATGCAAAGAAGGAAAATTTGCCCCCCCCCCCCCAAAAAAGTTGTCTTCATTACGAAATCTATGACACACAGACTGACAGAGTATAGTATTCCAAACATGCATTTGTCATTTTTGTTCTCTCACATTTGACTTTGGCATTGACTTTTACATTCTACGAAAATAGGATCAGTTTTCCCAAATCATTTTGGTTGCAATTATGGTACGCTATTGCTCATTTTGCAATTGTACAATCTACAGCAATAACTCAAAAACTTTTGGGGTGGTGGGAGGTTGGGCTGGACAAAAATTCTTGCGGCGTGCAGATGTCATCCATACAATCATATCAACATAGTCTAAATTGGACAAACAGGTTGCCTCACCTCTGATATTGATGAAGCTGTTAAAGAACCGGATGGGGCGGATCATGAAGAAGTGGCGCAGGTCCATGAGACCGTTCTTGAAGGGGTTCCTGTCGTCCAGCTGCAGGTGGGTGTGGATGGACAGGCGCAGATCCGTCTCTACGTCACGACACAGGCGGTCAAGCATGTGCTGGGGATTAAGGGTAGAACAAATGTTACAGTTGAACACAAAATATGCTAATGCCATGTTTTTCAGCTGGTTCCTTCATACTATAGTGTGCTAAGAGGATTTCACCTGTACAGTCACTAAATGACTTTTTTTTTCAGTATCTTTCAAGGAAATACAATATCATACAATGTCATGTACATTTGTATAATTATGACACTTTTGTGCAGAAGCATGAACAAATGTTATCAACTACATGATTGTATATCCTTAGATAGGGACCTTGGGTAGATTTCTTCAGGGGCTATTTGTACTACTGCACAGCAGCTTTGCCACAGCATGCATTCTCAACCAAGCAGGCTTACCACAAAGCTCCCTCGTATACCCTAGGATTGAACCTATCGATGCACAAAATTGAATCTAAATGGCCAAATAGCAGGGTTGCAATCAGGGCTCTAGGTAGCACCCTTTTTTCCGTCAATTGACAGAACTTTGTTGTGTGTGACGGAAAAAAATCATGTTGCTTTTACAATGATATCTCAGGAAAATCTTGCAAGGCCATATCTTGCATATTGCGTCATTGGTCAATTTTCCAAGATGTAACTTGATGTAGTGATGCTACTGGTGGGATATCTGCTTTGTGACTTTAACAGTCAATGACGGAAATTTGTTCACGACAATGGAAAATTTTTCCTTTAATGGGAATTAGGTTGATGGGAAAAAATCCAGCTGGCCAGAGACCTGGTTGGACTTGCCACTTGTGACAAAGGCATTGCACTCTTGAAATAAAATAAATAAAATTTCCTTACCTCATGCATACTGTCCATAATCTCCTTGTCAAAGATGTCCAGTAGAGTCTGTGGTGAGTCCAGATGTTTACTTTGCTGCATGGGAGCTACACAGTCACATAGGGCCGCAAACATGTACTAATGTAAGAGAAAAACATGGGAAAAACTTCCTATTATATTGTACAATTATGTATTTTTCAAATGCTACATTTTGTACTCAATAATGCTCACTTAAATGAAACTTTAAGGTATATTTGCCTTTTTGTCATCTATGAATTTCTTTCTTGCAACACTAGGATTTTACATCATAAATTTAATTATATTTTTTACTCATTCAAAAGTACATGTCTTGGAAAGACATACATTGTATAACTTGTTAGTCAACATCTTGCCATTGACACCTTCTACATATGTAAGCCTTTAACAAAATTCAATACACTTCATAAGAGTTCAGGAAGAATAGTGGAATGATAGAAAATGTTATCACTAATGGAGATCCAAATAAAACAAACAAACAAAAATTTATACAGTGCCAAATTCAACTGGAAGTCATCTGTCGTTTATTTGTATAATGGATGCACATAAAGTAAAAGAATGTCCTACTTACATGTATCCTTTGTGCGTCTACACGGTCCTCGTACACATCCTGTACATACAGTGGGAACACCACCCGGTGCCAGTACACAAAACTGCAGTCACAAGCAGCATGTAACCTGGGAAGAGAGAAACATTGTCCAAATATGGTGTAAAGCCATGATGGCTGTAAAATGTACCAGTTAATAAGTATCTTATAAGTTAAACATAAATACTACTAAAATCTGAACACTTGTCTTGGACCATTTTTTCATTATTCCAATATGGAAATCAAAGTCGAAAACAAATCTAGCCCCTGCAGTTAAAAAAATAATGCTAGAGGTCCAAAACCTGTATTGTATACGACTTATTCCCCCATCCAAGTTAATTTCATCTTTTCCATGACCTATGACCTGCAGTAACCTGTGCCCTACCTTTGCCTGATGTCACAGATCATGTCTAGTTTCTTCATGATGAGTTGGAAGTTTGTCAACTCATCTTCTTTGAAAGCTTTCTGTAAAGTACATAAAAGACATAACCAAAACATTTACATAATATTTCTCAAATTATTCTGATTTTCAAAGTAATGTGTATTATGCATTGTGAGACATTATCAGGCTGCATTAAAAAAATATGAGAAGAGGGATTGAACAAGAAAGAATGAACATACCATCTGTGCCCCAACGCACATTGCAAGGTTGATGATGAGCCTTCTTTCCTTGGTCACTGTAACAAATATGAACAAACAGTTGCAAGTTTCTGCATGTTATTACTGAATGGTGAGGTCTAAAACTAAAACCTTCCTGACAATTCATAATTAGGAAAAAATGTCAGGTTCATACAAAATTTGGGTAAAACAAGCATACTAGCTGTGTATTCGCATGCAACAGCAAAAAAAGGAAAATTTTTCATAAAGGAACACCCAGCACAGTGTATATGTTGTCTTACCACCCCATCTTTCCTTGGTACTGATTGGCTATCCATTCTACTTTTCCTTGGTACTGATTGGCTATCCATTCTACCTTTCTTTGGTACTGACAGGCTATACATTCGTCCTTCCCTTGGTACTGATTGGCTATCTATTCTACATTTCTTTGGTACTGATTGGCTATCCATTGTACCTTTCCTTGGTACTGATTGGCTATCCATTCTACTTTTCCTTGGTACTGATTGGCTATCCATTCTACCTTTCCTTGTTCTGATTGGTTATTAATTCTACCTTTCCTTGGTACTGATTGGCTATCGATTCTACCTTTCCTTGGTGCTGATTGGCTATCTATTCTTCCTTCCCTTGGTACAGATTGGCTATCTATTCTACATTACTTTGGTACTGATTGGCTATCCATTCTACCTTTCCTTGGTACTGATTGGCTATGCATTCTACAATTTGATGGTACTGATTGGCTATCCATTCTACAATTCCATGTTAATGATTGGCTATCTATTCTACCTTTCCTTGGTACTGATTGGCCATCCATTCTACCTTTCCTTTGTACTGATTGGCAATCCATTCAACCTTTCCTTGGTGCTGATTGGCAATCAAACGAAACATTCTTTGATACTGATTGACTGTTCAGTTTGTCTTTCCTTGTCTGACTATGCACAACAAATTTCATAGGCAAACCTAAAATCTTTTTACTTTTTTTGGTGTTTTGTTGTCTTTTTCAGTCATGCTATGATATTCCAGTTATGAAATCAAAGGTTCCACAAATCTGATTATGTTATCATTATTAACAATTATTACTTACTTGAACCGTTGAGAGCATTCTCTGCCAGTATGAGTGCTGACATCACATCCTGAAATAAAGTAGATGAAGCACTGCTTTAGATTGGTTAATGATATTCCTTGCTCAGTACTTGAATTAAGTACAGCTAAAACAATTGTGAAGCTGTCACGAGTTGAGCTACAGGAACATCCTTTTCTGCCGGTTTATAACAAATTTATCAAATAAAGGCCTTTACATAACTTTATGTTTTACACCAATCACTACAACCTGAAGTAGATGATTTGCATGAAATTACACAGAAACGTGAAAGTGGTCTCACCAAGGCTTTATCGCTGTACTTCTTGTCAGATTTCACTCGTTTCTGGAAAATGTTAAGTTGAACAATAAAATTACCTGTTTTAAAACTTACAAGAAAATCTAGAATGAATACAACTATCACATCAATTTTGAGATCATGAAAAAATACACAGAAAACAAATACTGAGATGTATATGTACATGAAACAATTACCTTAGCAGTTTCTATACTTGTCATTGCGAGGAAGCACAGGTGCTGTGTGATGTGGTGGATGGAGTCTGCTATCAGCATGGTTCTTCTGTGGAATGTGTGGTCTATGGCCTGCATGGGACAAAACAAATTCAAGATTATGTCATTAACTATGCAAATCAAGTCCACATTAACATCATGTAATTGTGTGCACCTTTATTTAAGCTACCTATAGATGCACAATCCCAAATCTACACCAATTGGTCAATATAAGATATCCAGTCATGCCAATTCCACCATTCATACAAAAATGACCCTGGACTTCCGTTAGAGCTGCTAGGAGGGCCACACTCACACTAACATACATGAACATAGTATCATTATGTGAACATGCACACACAAACACACACAAACATGCATACATACACACACGTAAGGCATATGCACACATGTACACACCATACACAAACATAAAGATCTGAGGCACGCGCACACATGCGCACACACACACAAACATGAACACACACACACCCCACACACACAGAGGCACATGCACACATGCGTATACACACACACATGCACACAAGTATAGAATCACACAAAAACAGCATCTGGAGACTTTATTTTTGCTAGCGTTCTCCACCGAGTGTCTCACCTTGAGCAGTTCTATGAGTCTACAGAGAGACAGCACTGCCGTCTTGGTCATGGGCTTGTTCATGGAGACATGGAGGTTCATGGTGGTTTTAATCAGATGGCTCAGACTGTAGGCATACAGGATACCCTAGTGGAACAAAACAAAACAAAAACCAAAAGCTTTGTGAATAGTTTCATCAGCTTGGTAAAATCACTAGTCTAGTTTCTTCAAACTCAGCTCTTCAATACCTTGAGGAAGGCGCATCACAAAGAACTCCAAAATTTTGACTGGCAAGCATCATACTTGGCTGTATTGAAAAAAATCAAAAAGCTAATATCTTTTTAATTATAACCAGTAGAGGCTTCAGTGTTAGACAGCATTTTGATTGGCCCATATTCTAAAATTCCCCAAACTCCCAAATTCTGAAATACCCTTCTCGTCAAGTCTTCTTTTACAGGAAGTCATGCATAGCACTACCCAATGTCTGATTTGTTCAAAATGCAATTTTTCATATTGCGAATGCAGTTGGAGCAGAACATAACCATCATACTTATATTGATTATAAGTGATTCTTGAGTCCTCATGAAAAAAGATTTCAGATAAAACACAAAGTAGACAACATTGAGTTGTACATTGTACAGATACAGTTACTACATTTTTGGTTCGAGGCAGATTGGACAGTTTAAGAAAAAAAATGAAAATAAATTATTGAATATATTAATGGGGCAATACCTGGAGCCAGGAACTTACCTGTATGAGGAGTGTACACCTTGAAGTAAGGTCTTCCATCAGGTTCTTCTGATTCAAGGTCGACTCGACCTTCACCATCCAGGCCGCCACTTGCAGGTGGTAAGTCTGGGTCTCCCTGGAGTACGAATTAGCTGCTAGTGTTACAACTACTGAACAATAACCATTACTAGAACATAGAGCACAAATTGACTGCTAGTGTTACTTCAGTCTGTACTGTTTTTTCAAATCCATTATTTCATCTACTAGGCAGACAGGCACTACTTCAGATAGCTTTTTAATGACTATCATATCAAAAGTTATTATGCATGATGTAGATTCTGAAGATTAATATAGCATTCAATAATACGTTTAGAACAGACAAAGAGATACTAGCATTACAGTCAATATTAGTATACATATTTTGACACAATCATCTACACGTACTTTTAACATCTAATGAAACAGACTGAAGCACAACTGACATCAACAAAATTTCTGAAGATACTATTGGGTTTTATGTTGGAGACATACATGTACAGTGTATCTATTATGAAGTAAGTCATGCCTACACTGGACTTACTTGCTCCTACTGAAGAATGTATGCGTGGGAGAGGAGAAAAGACTATAGTCAGAGAGGGAGAGAGAGAGAGAAGGGAAAGGTGTAATTATATATGCAAAGCATGGATATGGTACCAGTGTTACTGGAAATATAAGACTTGAAATACTCAGTGTATTACTTTTGCAATCAATTTAATTTGCAATATCAACTCACGGTATTTTGTTGATATTTAGATCACAAAATGACAAATGTTGAAAGTTAGGCACAAGACTAATGTAGATTTGTGACAACATGAATAAGATAAATGTACTATCATGTAATTATGAATATGTAACATACAATGTAGTTTCATCAGGTTGGTAAGTCACTGAATAAAGACTGAGACTCTTTTTGAAGCTTAAAGTTTGTTTTATTTCCACCAATGCTTCTGTGACCCTCTTTCACTTTCCTTTTGGCAATTCTGACTGGTTCACAAATTGTACTGCAGCATACATGTACATGTAACATATCACTACCTATACAAATGTACATGCAGTCCCAATTAAGGGTACTTACACAGAGTGTTTACAATGCAGTTGGAAAGAAAACTACATGTATTTGCAGATCCACAATGATTCTACACATTACTACACTATAATGTAGCTGCAGTGCAATGTGAACCAGTCATAAATGCCCTGATGAAGGTGACAGATGGTCACTGAAACATCAGTCAGTGGAAATAAAACAACAGTTCAGCAAAGAGGGTCTGCTTTAAGCGTGAATATTTAGAACACTGTAAAAACCTCCAACTGTATAAAAAATTCACCTAAAAAATCAATGAAAAATTCTGTAAAATCGTTCCCCCACCTGGCCAGAGCCTGGTTCCTCTGCTGGAGGTACTGTGTCTGGAACTGTTTGACTGCCAGGACTGCCTTCTTGTCCAGCCACTTGTCCGCCTGCTTGATCTTGTTCAGTAAGAAGTCATTTGGGTACCACACGATGTTCCCTGTCAGGGTGATGGCAGGCACCTATGCAAGAAAACAATTCTTTGTAAATATGCAAATGTTATCTAAATATTATATACACTTAGTAGTACTTCTAGTAGTTTCAACTAAGGTCCCTTGATCTTGAAGCAAAATCATCAAAAACTTCAAGCGTGTACTCATAAAACATCATAATATACTATATTATGCACACTACATGATTGTACAGTAGGCTCTGTCCAGCAGCGGCCAACAGCTTAATGTCCCGTCCTATAAGGACTGCTTTCAAGTAGTGTGCATTGAGTGAGCGACACACCAGCTTCTAGATCCAAAAGCAGGAGCACCGACCATTGTTACTACACATACCAACTTGACTACACATTCATAAGTGAATTGAAAATATATGGCTTACACACACACACTTACAGTGCATTAGACATTCCCTTTGAATTTAATTGTGACTTTAACTGTCTGAATTCTGTCCACTATCTTACCAATCTTAGTCTTAGTACCTTTTTGTAGACATCCCAGAGTGACTTGAAGAGTTTCCTGTCCATAGTTCTGAAGATCTGGAAGTGCAGGACGTACAGACCACACACACCTACAAACTTCTGTCGCTGGTCAACCTCGTTACTCTCACCTACAGGACAACAAACAAACATTATGCCAAATAGGTACTTAAAATCAAGTTCTACTAGAATATGTAAGTTAAAACTACTTTAAATATTGTAAGTTGAAACTACTTTTAATACTTAATAAATGGTGTACACTGAAACTACTCCTATTAATAGTTTCCCGCATTTCCATTTAGTATGATTTACATAAGGAACATGTATAACAAAGACAATATAGACAATGTCATGTAGAATACAACGTTTAAATTTGCATGGATTTAAATTTACGGTAGTGGGAAAATGGAGTGTTTATGATGGTTTTCAGTTCATTGTAGCATACTGTAGTCACATACTGTGATGGAAAAATATTTGTGTTTTTTTCGGGTTCGCAGTGAAGCGGCCACTGCAAAAAATCAAACACAAAACCACCACAAACATTTCTACACTTTTTATTGTACATCCACAATAATACAAATGCACTATACTTAATGGCTTTTTTTTCTTTATTCTTTGCTTTGCACTCACACAAGTAAGTAACTTATTTTAACAATGCCACATACAAAGTACAGACAGAAGGTACATTTTTACACCTGGGTGAAGTGAGGAAGGTCCTGTAAAGTGCCTTTCCTAAAGGCATAACATCAGGGTCACAGCAGGTATCGAACTTGGGACTTAATTGATGTTGTACATTTCATATACATGTGTTTTTCAAGACACCATCAATATTCTAAGACATTTACCAATAGTTTGAAATTAAGACATTTACCAATCCTGGCCTCCATGTGACTGAAGAGGCTCCTGATGTTGAGTAGGAACTCCTCAGCAAACACACTGTTCCTGGCTACACCGATGGACGGCTCGTCAAATACCTGCTCTATACAGTTCTGAAAAGGACAGGAAAATAAATGTACATGTACTGGTGCAACATACATTGTGTATTTTGTTTTAGGGGTTAGGCCATGTTGATTTGATTACTATATACCGATGGCATCCTCTGCCATGGTACTGTTAAAACTGATGAGTATATGATCATGAAAGAAAAAAAACCTGGGCCAAAATGAAGTTGCCTTCATTATGAAATCTAAGTGGTCAGAAAAATATGGTAACAAATAAACAATAGAATCATTTTGATTTGTTCTCACATCTTCTTCTTTGACTGCATTCCTTTCTGGCATTTTTTGTAATATACAGTACCGATTACGTTTATGGTCCGGTCCCACGCGGTTTACACGCGATTTAATCTCGATTAAAAGTCGTGCAAATCGCGATTAAAAGTCGTGCAAGTCGCGATTTGATCGCGATTGAATCGCGTGCGCTAATGAGCCGTAGCTATCTAATTAAAAATCTCGTGTCGTTTGTAAACGCGTTTACTCCCGGCACCCCGCCGACTCAAAACAAAAGGCTTTGTTCCAGCTGCCCCGCCCCTTGGTCGGGCATTTCACCCACGAAATATTTTGTTCGTTAATGAGCAGTGTTTACTTTTGTAAATTTGCATGATACTTGTAAGTCGTCAATTTCACGTATTTGTTGATAATTGGTGAATAATACAGGGGCTGGACAGCGCCGCGGGTGTCGGCAATATTGTCCGAGGACCGCTGACGCTTTTTAGCTAAGATCGTAAAAGAAGTTCACAGTCAGCAAATTAATATATCGACATTCTCTCCTGGTACCGATTGCTCAGACTGAGTTAAGTTTCTATACTATATCTTGATTAGTAACTTTTCATTTTGCTGGTGTTGTGTTGTTGCTTTTTTATTTATCACGAAATGTGCATTTCTCGATAAATTTGAACAGGCGTGTACACGTTACTGCTCGTCATCCAACACCGTCCAAAGGGTACGGATTTGCAAAACATCGGAGGAAAATTGCCAACAGCGATCATGTTCACAACGCTGGGTATGGAAATTGTGATAAGAAAACAGTCTCCCGATAGATATTTTCTGATATAAAATAAATGTCAATGATGAATCCAGAAAGCAACCCGAACTACGCAAAAGAAAATAGTCTTCACGGCTAAGCTTTTTCGTAAGCCTCAAAGGGAAGACGATGATGTCAACCGTCGAAACAAGCGGGTTGTCGGCGAATATAGTCTCCTACTTACAGTTTTTGGCGGGTTATCTTCGTATAATTTTAGTGGAATTCGAAGGCCAGCAAAAAGAGATACAAGTTCGATTCGCCACATTTCCCCGTAAAATACGGCGTTACATTCCACCGAAAATTATGTGTATAAGCTGTACTGTACGTCACGGCAGAGAGTTGGGAAGAACTAGACGCGCGTGGGAAATGCAACTGGACGTGCGGTTACCATGGCGACAGCTCCGGCGGTAGCCCTCTGAAGTAGCGCCTGCCTGATTATGCGGCAAATCCAATCAACTTCCCTCCAATCACAGCCAGAAGCGGCGCTGACAAAGTGGTAACAACAAGAAGAAGCGTAGAACTAACTCGTTGTTGTGTTTTTTTTAATCATTTATCACGAAATGTGCATTCTTTGATAAAATTTAACACGTTACTGCTCGGCCAGCGTCGTCCGCAAGGCATAGATAATTTTGCAAAACATCGGAGGGACTTTTCCGGCATCGATCATTCTCACATCGCTGAGTAAGAATTCTGTGAACAGTCTGTCGATAATCATTTCCAACTTGAAGAAGGTGGTATTTTTTTTACGGCATACTACAAAAGTCGTAACGGCAACCGAGCGGGTTGCCGGCAAAAATTGTCTCCTATTTACATTTTTAGGCGGGCTACTTTCGTCTAATTTTCGTGGAAGGTATATGATAAAATAATACAAGTTCGAATCTTTTGGACCCACAAAGGACTGACAGCATAAACACGATCGTCATCTAATATAAACGGAATTGCTGGGTTGAAGACTATACACTGACATGAATGGACTACTAGTATTTATACGCATAAATTGACCGTTTTGCATGTATTTAAATATGAATAAAGGATATTGTGTTTGGTCATAACTTAATATTTCTAGGAACGTTGATACTCCTTGGTTCGGCATCGGCAGCTAATTTTCTAGACTAGGAAAGTAGGATTCAGGTTTCCATCCGCCTGCTGATCGTCATGGTTACAAACTCGACAAACAAGACTTACCTGTTCCTGACGGAGCTCTTGGGTCGGAACACAGCCATCGTACGATCCTGGTCGTCGAGCAGTCGACATACAGCTGATCGTCATGGTTGCAACTCGACCAACAAGACCTACCTGTTCTGTTCCTGACCGCCTCGGACGTTCCTGGTCGTCGGGCAGTGGACCCACGCAACCATATTCAAGGGGCATACGTCTTGGTTCGACACAGACAATTGTTATTTTGCCGAAAATTTCTTCATCAGTTATTGGTTTTCTTGTTGAGTTACGATCCTGGTCGTCGAGCAGTCGACATACAGCTGATCGTCATGGTTGCAACTCGACCAACAAGACCTACCTGTTCTGTTCCTGACCGCCTCGGACGTTCCTGGTCGTCGGGCAGTGGACCCACGCAACCATATTCAAGGGGCATACGTCTTGGTTCGACACAGACAATTGTTATTTTGCCGAAAATTTCTTCATCAGTTATTGGTTTTCTTGTTGAGTATGTGATCAAGTTTTTCTAACCTGTCATTGATTCAGTTAAAAGTTGCGTTAGCGTTACTAACATTACTTCTACTTCTAGTATTTTACGTTTCTAAAATGAACATGTTTTTAGTCAGTTTATCTACAACTGTTATGCGCTGTTCAAAGAGGTTCACTCTTTTACTAAAAGGGCCTATACGTTTACGGTTGTTTTTCAGCAACATATAGATATATAAATTTAGCTGGTCGGGATACTACGAAGAGGGATTTGACCAATGAAATAGGTAAACACGATATATCATTGCCTTTGGAACATGAAAGGTAAGTTTACTACCGATGTTATCGATCATCATTCGGCAGCTTCTACACCAGTCGGATCGTCATCATCTGTTCCGAATGTTGGAAAAACGGTAGGTTGTCCGTGAATATGAATATGTCCGTGTACAAACTTTAATTAATAAAGAAATTTTATACACTTAAACATTTAAAAACATTCTTAATTCATTGGTCGTGGCTCCTTTAATATGAACAGGTTGGGAAATGAATTATAGAATTTGGAATACAGAATTTATAGATCATCCACCCCTGCGACATTGCCACAAAGTTCAAATATGACTTACGCTACCGCTGCGTGTGCAGTCTACGAAGTATTTTAATTAGTCTAGATCTGCTCTAGAAATTGTCAATAATACAAATAAAACAAAGTTAGATAAATCAAGTAGGTTGATAAAACCCCCTTGGATAAACCAAGAAAAAATAACCACATATTAAACACGGGGCTAGATCGGAGTAGAAAATAAACGCAGAATATTGCAACAGTCAACGTGGCCTTCTTCTGTGGGAACATACTTTCAAAGAAGCCGCTCCTTACCGTGCATGTGTCAATCAAATTGAGCAGCACGTGAGACCAGACCAGACCAAATTCTGGAGGTTTACAATGTAATTTTTCTACAAGTTTACCAGCACCGTAACAGTTACGTCAATCGTGTACTTACACACACTAAACAATCAAAACAGCTGTTGATTTTATCGCAACGATATAAGTTTCATATTTGCGCTCAAATAACCCAATCTTCCACAACCTGTCCCACGTTCTGGACCCCACACAAACCGTGTACACGTCTAAATGTAATATGATATGCTAGTAGTCGCGCCGTGGCGAACTTTAGGAAGGTTGGAATATTTATAAACAGGTCACGTTCCACCGGAGGCGGGGCGGCGCTTGAAGTTCGGATGTAGATACTTACATGTAGTATCTGCCGGTCGAAGCCTGTTTACTTGGTAGTGAGACCGCCAGGATTTTGTACGACTACACTGGTCGCACTGGACATTCCTTGTTGTTCATTCTGAAACTGAAAGACTAGTGTACTTACCTATCAGTTCGGAACATGATTAACTTGTCTTCACTTTCATCGATAGATAAGAAATGCAAACACAGACTATTGTAGCTATTTACAGTGGCAAGTATCGTGTAGTGTGGGCGAATTTGATATCGCTACACCAGCGTACAAATAATGCAACAACAGAAATAGGACACAAATAATTCAACATAGAGTCGGTAGGTTTTCTTCGGGTGGTCCTGACACTGGCCGCGGTAGCGGGCCGTCCTCGTCACGCATGGTCAGACAGAAGCAGAATTTACTCCATGTTTTCTGATTTAGAAAAACACATCT
The DNA here is from genome assembly GCF_000003815.2 of Branchiostoma floridae. NCBI lineage: Eukaryota > Metazoa > Chordata > Leptocardii > Amphioxiformes > Branchiostomatidae > Branchiostoma > Branchiostoma floridae. The sequence goes on from NC_049983.1 coordinate 7,157,305, forward strand.
TGCCATTCTTGGCAAAAAAACAATTTATTTGATGTTTTCTTGTCATGTACGTATAAGATTCAAACTTGCACTACACAGTCGGTTCCTCAAAATTGTAGCAAATCTTCCGAGAAAGAACGTGGTAGGTTAGGTAGCGGCGCGGGTGCGAGGTCGAACCATACATTTTGTATCTTCGGAAGGATTTTTTCCGGTACGTGACCCTGGCGCTAGCCACGGCAGTGCCGAAAGATCGGGGTCCAGTAAAAGCATACTTTGCCATATATTCTGCTTAAGAAAAAGACACCTTTGTGGAAATTTATTTCTTATTCTTTAATTTTCACGTATCAAATTTAAACATGTGCGGAACAGTCGGTTTCTCAAAATTGTAGCAAATCTTCGTAAGGATTTGTTCCGGTACGTGACCCTGGCGCTAGCCACGGCAGCGCCGAAAGATCGGGGTTCAGTAAAAGCATACTTTGCCATATTCTGCTTAAGAAAAACACACTTTTGTGGAAATTTATTTGTTTTTCTTTAATTTTCACGTATCAGATTTAAACATGTGCGGAACAGTCGGTTCCTCAAAATTGCAGCAAATCTTCTAGAAATATCGTGGTTGGGAGCGGCGCGGGTGCGTTCTAGACTGCGAGGTTATGCGTTAGTTCAGAAACAAATTGGGAAATTGGGCGTGATACGTTCTCCGCCCTCCGCGCGGGGGTCTGCATATGAAAAGAAGCCGATTTCTGCCAAACCCCGAACTTTGGACGGCACGGGCGTGTCTAGAAAATGTTTATGAAAAGAAGAGGCGTGTCTGAAATCTATTCATTGATCGTCTAAACGCGGTTAGACGTGATTTCATGCATATCAGACGCGGGTACACGCATATCTAATCGCGTTTTACCCGAGAATTGCACGAGTTTTAATCGCGATTTACACGAGATGTAATCGCGACTTGCACGACTTTTGCACGCGATTAAATCGCGTTCAGACCGGACCATAAACGTAGTCGGTACTGTACAGTAGGGCTGGGTACCGGTACAAAAATTCAGGTCCAGGTCCGGTTCAGGTCCAAAGGATCAGGTCCAGGTCCGGACCTAAACCTGGACCTGATGCAGTATGACTCATACCAATGGTCCATTTCACTACAAATAGATCTGTTTGGTGGAGTATTAGACTTACACCGGCGTTTTAAAATCCTTCAACACTAACTGCACCTGTGCGATTGGCTGTAAAACTTCAAGTTGGTAGAAATTACTATAAACTCTACTCTACTTCACTCTTGTTATTTTCTTCCACCTACAAGCGTCAAAACGTGTGAATGCCTGATAAAATAAGCTGTTAATTTTCTAATTGGTCCAACATCCGGTCCACCTAATTTTTTCAGGTCCGGTTTTTCTGGACCGGTCCAATAAGAAAAACCGGTTTTGTACCGATACGCTGTACCGATACCCAGCCCTAATATACAGTATATAGCTGCTCATGTTGTAGCTGCTTTGTACGATTTACAGAATGGTTGAAAATGTTTTTATTTTGGACATGGCCAAAATTTGATGCATGATGCACTAAAAAATTAAATGTAAACTATATAATCAAAGTAGATTATCAATATTATCTTTCTGCTATACACAAATGTACAAAACAACATATAGCTTTAGGAATATAAAATATGTCATTTTCCTCGTATAAAGAGAGCTTTATTTCACAAGAAAGAACAATATCTATAGTGACTATTGAGTTATACATAATCGACATGTGTAGCAATGCAATACATTAAATTTTGTACAATGACACTGCCTTTTTAGTTACATGTACACAATCAAAGGCCAAACTTTTAATCCAATCAGAGTGAGCTGATATTTTTGGGGTTTTACCTGTAAAATGACCCCATCCAATAGCTGTCCTTCCAGCTTCATGAGGAGTTTCTCAAACGGGCGCAGCTTGTCTTCAGCCACACCAAACCTGCTGGGGTTGTGCCTTACTGACTTCAGCATTCTGTATGGATACAAAATATAAGTTTGAAGGTTCATCTGTGCTGTTATTGTTTTGAACCACTCACACCAGGCAGGACCCCTTCTCTCCTCGATAAGAGTAAAACTTCGATAAGAGTAAAACTTCGATAAGAGTAAAACTTCCTTGGCAAACTCCCTTTCACGGCAAAAGAGAACATTAGCCAACGTTGAAACTAGCAAACCAATGCACCCCCCCCCCCCGCTATAAAGTCAAAACCAGCCCCACTTGAAGTTTGCAAAGGAAGCTAAACTCAAATCATACTTGTCACTGTTTCGCTGCCTTGTTTTTCAAACCTTTGATGTTTAAAGTGACAAGGAAGCATAAAGCAAAATTACATTATACATGTACATTGTATATGATTCAAACAATACCTTTTGTACAGTGTCCAGTGGTCTGTGAGGATTGTGTGGGTTTCCACTATAGAGTCCAGTGTAGTCAGGACAGTCAGCAAGTCACCAAGGTGCTCATAGACTGGCTGGAGGGAAAAACGATCTTTCAGTGACAGTATACAGGGTCAGTATCAAGGTAAAAGTACATGTATGTCATCGAGTTATACTGCTGACCTACATGTACAGTACATTATACACCTACACCACAGCCACTCTACCATGGCACTGAAAACATAATATTCTTGGCAAAGATAAACAATGAATTTCTGAATGCCTGGCTTACCTGAAAGTGCACTTGAGAAACATCAATGGTCTTGGGAGCAGCCCTAAAGAAAAGAAATGTGTGGTACATAAACAGGATTTGATTGAATTTAAATATCAGACAAAGTACAGAGACTAACAATAGTCTTGGATGTTAGCCTGAAGGCTAACATCTACTCCTTTCCACCTGAGCAAAGTGAGGAAAGTCATGCAAAGTGTCTTTCCCAAGGGAACAAGATCGGTAGCATCTAAATGGATTCGAATCCAGCACCTCTGGGTTCTGGCCCAAACACCTAGCCATTATGACAGAACCTAAACAAGTGCTTTAAAAAAAGCTGTACCTTGCCGGGTAGTAGGGATTTCGTCAGGAAAAGGTACCTCGGCGCTTCACCAGTGTTCATCAGTTAACATGAGGATCACATCAAAATAATCAGAGACAACCACAGAGTTCCACATGTCGCCCCCCTCCCACCCCAATTCTTGTACGGGAAAGCTTTAGTGACTTCTCCAGCTGCCAATCCAGTCTCAAATCTATTTTTCACACAATACAAACTCTATCAAGGACATTCATAGTCACAAATGTCTTTAAAATGTACTAGCACTTACCTGGCTACTAGTCCCGAAGTTTGCGGCTATTTTTTTGTTTCATGTTGTTGCAATGTACAAAGAGCGACACCTAGCGACTTCAGTATGAAATGCAGCAAAAATCCCCAAGTGTAGGGAAATTTATCTCATTAACATAATCTATGTCAGATAAATTATTGGCACAATAAACCGGTATTGTAAAACTTTTTGACCCACAATGAGTATGCATTATTCTTTATTACAAAATAAATTCCTTCTGATGCAATTTTTGATATATCTTTATGATAAACATGGGTTAACGCGTAGATTTATGTACGCTGGACCACATACGTCTAAAATACAGTTTTAATACTGGCCTGCAATGTACCCTTGTCTAACTAAGCCATAAAATTGGGCAAAGAGAAAAGGGCCTTTTGAAGGGCCTTTGGAAGGGCTGGGTTAACATTGAACCATTGATTGAACCATGTAAAGATCGGGCCTCATTACCTTGCCGGGCTAAGGCCCGGCAAGGTAAAAAACCTACAGTATGAATCGTATATCGCAGTTGTTGGTAAATGCAGTACCAGAGAATGATCATGACCATCTATGGTTGTTATAACCCTATACACAACGGTACATGTCCTGACCTGTCACTAGTGTGTAGCGCCCCCAGCTGTTGTACCGTGTTCCTGACCACCTCGTAGCACCGCGACACGAAACACGACAGCTCCTGTAGTACCGGCATCATCCTCCCCATCTGTACCTGTGCCTCTCCCTCCTCCTGGACTTTGTCTAGCTCTAGGTAGAAAAAATCATATGTTACAAGTGGGATCTCCAGGCAGATTTACCAGTGCCATGAGAAGATATCAAAACCGGACACCGGCAGACTACCTTTGGCCAGCTATACTCCTTTGCCAGCTTTGATACTATCTTATGGCAATGATAAATTTGCCTGGAGATTAGCAAGTGTGCAAAATACATGGTATACCCAGCGGGCAACCTCAGCCAAATGCTAGGGCTGCTCATAACATCCTCAAAGTTCATTTGAAATCTCTTTAAAAAGCTATGCCCAAAAAAATTAAATTACAGCTCCTCAATGTTATCGCAAATTGTTGCAAAAAAACAACTTCCCTGGGGAATAAATGGGAGTGTGGAATAAACAGAATTCCTGGCAACTTAATCGCAGTGCTATACTAATGGCTCCGCCCCTGAGGCGTCGCCAAAAAAAGCTTGTGAACTGCCTAGCAGGGCCTCTTTTTCCAAATTTGGGCCTAAGCCTAAAAGATGTTCTTCTCTCACCTCCCTCTCCGTAGAAGAGCAGGGCGTGGTAGAATTTAGTCTCTGCCTCGTGTTTGAGGGATGACATCTCACAGCAGAGTGAGGAGAAGACTGTCAACACCTTGTTCAGGACCTTGTTGTCCGTCTTGATCAACTCCAACAGAGATGTCTGCTCGTAGGGGAGGAACTGGGGCAAACACAGAGAGAAATTATACAACTGTTAAGTGTTGATTATATACTAACAGGCGTCTGCTCGTAGGGAAGGAACTGGGACAAACACAGAGAGAAATTGTACAACTGTTAAGTGTTGATTATATACTAACAGGCGTCTGCTCGTAGGGAAGGAACTGGGACAAACACAGAGAGAAATTGTACAACTGTTAAGTGTTGATTATATACTAACAGGCGTCTGCTCGTAGGGAAGGAACTGGGACAAACACAGAGAGAAATTGTACAACTGTTAAGTGTTGATGGACATCTAGGTAATAAGATATGCCAAATAGCAATTACTCAAGCAACACTGCATATGATTTGGAAACGGTTAGATGTTTCAGATAGCATCCGTTTTCTTTTGAAACTGTCACTGATGAAAGATATAGCAGATGTTGTCTGGAACATCTAACCGTTTCCAAATCATATCCAGTTGCTTGTCAGTGAGTACTAATTCCTATTTGGCGTGTTGAGTGTTGAATACAATGATGAACATACAACATGTACATGTAGGGCTGTGTACCTAAGCTGTGTACCCCTACCATTAAATTTAGAGCTCACAGACCCGTAGTCTGATCAATTTTTGCATAATGTGACAGGTTAGGGGTATCAGGGCAAGTATTACTGTTAGGACTTTTGTAGGTGTTGGGTTCAAATCTAGCTAGCAATCCAAGTGCATGTAACCCAGATACAGGATACTGGATAAGATATTTTTAAGGCCTTCTCTGTACAAATGATTATTTTTGCATCACTGGTGTGTTATAACATAAAGTATACTGGACAGTTTTTTAAGGTCTTCTCTGTACAAAAAATTTGCATCAGTAACTTGTGTTATGCCCAGAGGCTAATTCCAAGTACATGGTGGACACATAGGAGATATATGTGTGACAATGAACATTGATTGTTAAAAGAGGCTACTCGGATCATCCTATAGTGTCCACTATTTCTAAGCGAAAGTTTTCGCCACCTGCAGTGCAATAGGATCCAGAGTGAAGTCCCAGGCATCTCCTATCGAGTCGTCCAGCGCGTCCTCTATACTTTTCAGCTGGCTGGCATAGTCATCCATGAACTTGCCATACTTCTTCAGCTGGATCTCCCCAACTATTTCTGTAAGGAAAAATAATGAATGAATGAATGAATGAATGAAGACCTTTATTGTACGTTTTTGCTTTCTAACAAGCTAAGTACAGGTCAAGGTGAATAGGGTACTAGTACATCTCCTAAGTACAATCTGTGTAAACTGTAATACATGACTGGAACTACAAAGTCTAAAGTATACTAGTACTACTACTAGTATGTACAGGTTCAACTTCTTCTCGCTTCTTAATACAGTTGTAAATGTAGTTGCAGGTGGAGTTTAGAATACATGGTTTGTCTAATTGCAATGGAAATGTAAACTTTTCAGTACTATTTAATAATATCAATTAACTACAATCCAGTTAATAGTCTGCTGCTTCCCGTCATTTTATTGTTATTGTTATTGGCCATGGGTAGGCCGACTGAATTGAGAGGAGCTTATTACAACACGTATTTGCAGAGCTGAATTGCAAGGATGTATGATGACAGCCTGTACATAGCGCCTATATTGACCTCGATATGACAGTAGTTCACTAGTTGCCCCAAGTACAGTCATATTGTGGGTTTTGAACCACTGACGCAGGGACGGACCCCTTCTCTTTTGGAAAAGTGCATTGGTTTCTTTGACATGTTCAAGATGTGGCTCTCCTCAAACATGGGGCGTATCAAAAGCAAAGCTAGGTACATTGTACTAAGTAATTTTCACTTAGTGAAGTCGAAGTGAGGAAAGTGTATGTAGCGAACATGCTGTTACAGAAGTCACTCAAGCAATGGGATACATTTCGTAGACTAGAAGGTCAAACATTTAAGATAGCGTCCACTGACAAAATGCAGCAGATGCTATCTGAAAAGATTGACCATCTTAGACGACTTATTCAGTTCCTTGAGTAACTTTCAACTTGGTCATGCATCTAGAACATAAAAATAATTTTTTGGGTCAAAGTTCTTGCAAGCAATCAACCATGTTTTAGCTGACGATTTGTAATCTTTACATCTAGCAATTCCAGAAACAGCAACATAAGTATCAGATGTTTTACAGTGCAAACGCAGCAAAGTAGTCTATAATATCTCTACAGTATTTACAACCTGTTAAATAAACCTGTTGACAGTAAAGCAAAACTGTCCGAACAGTATGTACACTTCCGCCCCTCCCCCTTACATACAAATCCACCTCGACAGGAACCACTTTTTTCACGTCTAAATTCTCCAAAACCACGATCAACCTAAGCTTCAAAGTAACATTAACTGATTATATGGTTACTGATAGTTGTAATTTTCTTAGTAAGACCGTTAGAAGTGTACGTACTGTTGAGGGAGCCGTCGTCAAAACTATCGAACTCCCACTTTTCCTCCATCATCGCCATGTTGTGAAAAAATAATCACATGATGTGCCCTATCCAAACGCGTAAAAGGTTACCAATTATTACTCTTTTGTGAAGCATGTAAACAAAAATGAAGATAAAAGAGCCTTTAACTATAATTAAATCTATTTTTCTATGACTGCTTTATTGGTATGCGACATGTAACTTTGTCAATTTTGTTCGATATGTTGAAACGGCAAGTTGCGGTTGCATGCGATCTAGCGGTCATCGGTCTCGGTCTGTCAGCGGTTCAAAAGCGGCATCTAGCGGTATTTAAGCAAACTGCAGAAGAGAAAGTTGTTATCATCTTCACGACGTTCAATGTCTCAGTCAGCTGTGAGCTTCGCAGTAGTACGATCGCGTGGAGCTCTGCTTCAAGACCGTTTCGTGCCCAACGTAAGAAACTGTTTTAATCTGTAACGCCATACTGTACTATTAGCTACGAAGTATACTCCAATGGGGTAAGAACTTGTAGAAATGGAAAAACACGGTCGACTGTCAAGAGTTGTCCATGTTTCCGGTTTTGTAGGTAACTTAAGTGGCACGTATCTTTCTATTGGTTTGTTGTTATATAAATATTCACATACTCGGTTGTGCTTACTATTTGCCTTAAGCTTGTTTTGACTAACTTAAGCTCGTAGATCGTATCTTATAGAGCGAAAAGGTTGTTCTTTGTATCATGTTTTGAAATTACAGATCATCCGGTAAAGGTAGACTTGTGAACCATTTGATTATAATTTATGTGAAATATGTTGTCTGCTATCACCATAACGATTTAAGCAGACCTGATATGAATATATGTCTCAGGTCTTCAAAATCCCACATTTTTTACAAGGACAGTCTTCTTCTTTTTTTTTTCATCATCCAGCCGTTACAACATGATGTCATTGACTTTTATTGAATGTCTTCCGTGTCAACTTAAATAATAATTACAATTATTATATTTTTCAGTGGTGTTTGATCATTCCTCAAGTCCAACCTCTTTGTCCAACTGACATGGCTCAGACAACAACTCAGGGACAGGTAAGTGGAATGCTTTGTTAACTGGACCATGGATGGCCTTGAGAGCAGGGACATGTCAAGGACAATATACAAAATTAAAATGAGAATGTCCTTGGAGTTATTGACAAAATCTATAGGCCACTTATTCAGGTTTGATAGTATTTTGTTTTAATTGCGTGTAACTTACACATATTTTTTAATCAAGGAGCTTTTATCAAGTGGATGCTACGGCCGCGTGGCAAGTTGGTACACCCGATCCCTCGATCTCGGAAGTTAAGCAACGCTCGGTCCGGACAGTACTTGGATGGGGGACCAACCAAGAATGTCCGGATTGCTGTAGCGTCGCGAAGCTTTCCACGAAATCGTCTTCCGTGATGGACGTAAAACGGGGGTCCCGTGCTCGAGGAGGTGCCTCGACCACGTTAAACAGCCTCATTACTCATACTTTGGGTACCTACTGGCTGCAAAATACACCCGATATTATTACATTTGAAAACTATTAATCATCATCACAGTCAAAACAGGAGACTTTAAAGGTCATTTGCAATAGAAAAAAAATTAATCTTACAGTCAGGGCATCATACCTCGATTCTTTTGATATTGTAAATGCAGAAATGTTTACGGTGGATTTACGTTCCCGTTTTTCCTGGTGACCACTTCACCATGGAATTAAAACCACCGCAAACATTTTTCCATTATAGTATTAGACTGTAGTCCATGGCTTTACCGCGAACTTGAAACTGCCGCAAACACTCTATTTTCCCGCTACCGCGATAGTAAATCCATATCCGCGAACATTTCTGCATTTACAGTAATTGGTTACATAATTGTTTGTCATATCGGTCCCTAGCCTTTGTAACTTGTAACCTTTGTACTCTGCCTTGTCATGACCCTGAAGTCCACATGACCATTTCACCTGCATTTCAAAACTACCAAACCAGCTACATTTCAGACTGTCTTCCCTGTAAGAGCTCTTAAGTACTTCTTTTTAAGTAGGCTTAGGCCAATTGTTGATTTCATTATGATTATAGATGCCATCCTCTGGGACTCCAAAACTAAAGAAAGCATGTAAACAAAATCATTTTGGCCAAAAACTTGCCTTGATTATGAGATAGAAGTTTTCAGGAAGTTTTTTTTTTGGTTGACTGCTACTAAGTGCTAGCACTCAGGCAGGGGACATAAAATGTATAATCTCAGTGACGAAAATGTTTTAGAATTGTTTTCAAACATATAATCTTGTTGTTTTCTGTTGAAATAGAAAATTCTACTTGTACGATGTAACAATGATGTTATATCCGCATGTATGATGTCATTGAAAATACCAATGTCATTAATTTCAGTTTTGAATTATTAAAAAAACAGTTATGATTTATTTGATCACTTCGGTCGAAAAACTAAAAAAAAACTTTATTTACTAGTACTGACCCTGATTTAAACACTGTCGTATATCAGAAACTCAAAATTTTTTGACTACTCCTTAACCTCTCAGTATGATCTTATGCAAATTGTAACATGCTTTACCCCTATTCCAGCCTCAAGCCAAAGCCATGGGTCTGCTTGGTGCCATCAACCCTTCCTGGGAGGAGATAGACTACAATCAGCTCCACGTCAAGGTCAAAATCATCGCATCTTCCTTCTTCTTCTTTGCCTTCATCTACCTTCTGTGCCACGTCTTGTCTTCCCTTCTTAAGACGTACAATGGTCTGCGTCTCAAGGAAAAGATCTTCTGGAACCTTGCCATCGTGCGGGCTACGTTCGGCGTCTTCTGTACCGTGGTCGGGATCTGGGCGCTGTGGTGGGACCAGGAGCTCAAGAGGGATGTCGTGTTTGCCACCACGCCGACGAGTTTCTTCGCCATCTGCACCACGATCGGTTTCTTCCTGTTCGAGTGCTCGACCCTCCTTTTGTCAGACATCATCTTCCGCAAGGTCAGCATCCCGACATTTCTCTTAATGCATGCCGAAAACAATTTTCTGTTTTTTCTTTTACAGAGTGTTTGGTTTTCTTCTTCTTTTAAATTTGATCACGGAGAGCAAGATAACGGAACCGTACAGTCCGACCGCACATTGTGAAGTGACCAACTTTCTCTCAATTCCTGTTTGTCGGGTAATTAATATTTTGACCAATCAGATTATGCTAATCCAAACATAAGCAATGTAAGTACCTACTGGTTGTGTAAAAAGAATTCTCCTATATCCTTTATTCTACCAACCTGATGAAACTATTTTCCGAAAACTCTTATGTCGTAGGTCAGCATCCTCCTTAACCTCCACCACTGGCTCTCCCTGGTGGGATACTCCCTCATCCTCTGGGTCGGCAGCACCCACTACTTCGCCACCAACGGGCTCATCCTGGAGATGAGCACGCCGTTCTCCGCGCTGTGCTGGGTCCTCCTGAAGTGCGGACTGGCGGACACGACCGCCTGGTGGTTCAACCAGTGCGTACTGGTCCACACCTTCCACCTCCGATCCGTTCTTGAAGCGTTCTTTTGGATGGAGACTTACCGGCACTGGGACCACATCTGGGCCGACATGCCCGCGTCCATGTTCGTGTCGTTCTACACCGAGCTGACTCTCGTGTCCTTCGTCATGACCCCGTACTGGACCTACAAGAAGTCCGCGCAGCTCTTCAACCCCGTCGACTGGAACTTCATGGACGCCGAGAAAACCAAAACGACCAACGGAGCGGCAAAGAAGAAGGACTAAAACAGATTTTGCTGCCTGGAATTAATCTCCAAGCAGACCTTACGGTAGCATAAGATAGTATCAAAAGCTGACAGAGGAGTGAAGCTGGCCTAGGTGCCAGACTTGTTTGAAAGTGATTTCATGATTAGTTTTTCTATATGCCTTTTTAATTTCTGCTTTGTGTTGTATGTTCCATTGTAAATGTTTCCCCTTAGAAATTGACACAGTCTGTCTGTTGAAAAGGGGGCTTCCCAGATGTTTCAAAGATTAAATGATAAGCTTATATTTTCACACAGTTTAATAATATGAGGCCAAATTATCAAAAGCCATGTGCGATGCATTTTTGATACAATACCCATGATTAAGGTGAGGCCTTCACTAGATAAGCAATTTTTATGAAATGAAAGTACTAATGACTACATTTTGTGTACTACTACTTTTAAAAAAACTACCATACATATACATTGACTTTTGTGTGGTTTCTATTCCAAAGAAGTTTTGATAAATATTTTAAAGAATAATCTATATATTGTATAAAAATACATTTGTATGGTGAATCTTGAATTGTAATTGAATGTGTAGATAGAAAATGTTCTGATAATCAACGCACAATATCCTGATTAGTCCTCTTTCTTAAGGTGGTATCTCACTGCACTTGGGGCACCGGTGCGGCACTGTAGGGTTCGTTTACTGCGGCACTGTTGTGTTATTTTCACCATTTTTTTATAAACTTTTAGATATTGCAAAATTTGTAAGAGTATGACTTAGAAGACAACAAAATGCACAAAGCGTTAAAAAAAAATTGTTCTTCATCTCTGAAATTCGTTAAGTAATCTTTTGAACCCCACAGAAGTAGTGCCGCACCGGGACCCCAAGTGCAGTGAGATATCACCTTTTTACTGCATATTAATCAATACAAATGTTTTGCCAAAGGGCTACGTTAGCCGGCTGAGGGTGTAAAAGTCATTTTACATGTATTGTATTCAATTGTTGTTAGAATGTCAGGCAAATACAAACTTTTAGAATTAGAAATGACTTGCTGACAAGGATGCTCAGGTTATTCAGTGATAATTGCAGGAAGGAAAATCAGTGCTTTTTTGTATGTTTTTTAGAAATACAGTGATTTTTACATGGTTGTGTCTCAAACTGAGGTTTTGAGGCAAACATCCCTAAAAACATCCAGGTACAAAAATACATAACTCATGACAAGCGACTGGATTTTTAAATATGACTTTCCAAAATTTTATCTAGTTGCTTGGAGAAAAAATGAGTAACTGCTTTTTGGCAAATTTGTAATTCAAAATTCCTTGACTGTACAACAATGTGTTGTCAAAAGAAGTCACTACAAAATGTGACAGTCATAGTTTTTACAGTTATAAGATGTCATGCATTATAGAGCTTGTAACACGATGTGCTTTTTAAATGTTAGCATCGTATAATTTGTACTGTAAAGCTACAATTATGGTAAAAGATGCGATTATTGATAATTATATATGTGATTATTAAAAATTGATATGAATATTAAAACTTCTGTATTTTCTTGTTTGACTCGAAACAGTTATCTTCATAACAAAACAAGAGGTACAGTAACCAGATATGCTTTATCATTAGCAGCAAAGGTTTGGACTTACATTACAGATGTAATTGTATATAGTTTTTACATACAGTACAATACAACATCACAACACAAGAACAGTACAGTTACATGTATGCCAGCGCTGTTCATCAGGAAATGGTTCGTTCACTATATCTAATTTCTAAGTTACGTGGCTTTTGCTGTGGGGACAAAACATTGTGGAAGACAATTAGCACCAAATTCATCTATTTCTCTAAGAATTACAAAATTTATATTAATAGACTTTTTCAACAGTGCAACACCACAACTTGAGCACCGCTCCACAAAATATACAAAAACTTTCAGTTTCTGTAGAAAACGTTATTGCTTGGTGCAAGAATGTACGATGTGGTAATCTCCTTTTTTCTTGCTTTGAATATCTTTGTGTGCGTCACAGTCATTATACAAACATCGGTGGAAATACACATTAATTTTAACCCCTTGATTTGATTAAGGGCTAAAATGTTTACGCTTGTAGTTTAGGTTTGACAGTTTACAACTTTGAAAATTACATATGACATACAAACTACTGTACATGTACATGTGTGAAACACTAACCTGGCTAAAATCACACTCCTACCACTCCTTCTGTATATCATTGCCTAACAGAGGTATCCTGGGTATCATTCTGATAGTCATGTAGTTCGCTCCTATCTTTGCTTCTGCTAACCCATCTGGAGACCTGCGCATTCAAACCTTTTGGTGGTGATGTCAGTTAATGAGCAAATTAAAGAATGGGTTCAAAAGTGCTTGTTCCATGACAACAGGCCCTCCCATGAGCAGACGGAGGGTGTTTCGGGTGTTGGAACACCTGTTCGATGGAGCGCTTGAACTCATTCCTTAGTTTGCTCAAATGAAGGGACCAATCATTGCCCTCGTCCCAAATTTGGACGATTCCAGATGTTATAGATGTCAAGGTTACCATACAGAATACCAGAGACTGTATAATTGTAGACAAAGTGTAGAATAAAAGTCGGAGTGACAAGCAAATGTATATAATATGTAATTAACGTCAGAGCGAACTAATATCCGGATGGTACCATTAAAGACTATGACAGAAGTAGGTTGTAACACAATCATATTAGGAACATGGAAGATTATTACAAGAATGTCAGAGACTTCATTTTGGTCAATCTTATAAACAATAAACAAATAAACAATAAACTTTAACCCAGAACAACCTCTGAATTCTTACAGAGAAGACTCCAGCTATAATGACAATACAGGTTATCTGTTCTTTGGTTTCATCTGTTTATACTCCTTTCTCCTGGTGGGTGTGAACTTGAGGAGCTTGGCGTACTTCTTGAGGAGTTTCTTCCAGTAACACTGCACGTCTTCCTGGCGGAGGTGGTCCCAGATGAACTGGAAACCCCTGGAACAAAATGTTTCAAATCTTGTTGAACCTTCTGGCCATAATAACATTCTATGTGCCATTGGGTGTTCTGGCCAGGTGCTAACTTGCATTATCACATGGCCTTCTAATTCTGTCATACTGGCTTCTACACTTATAGAATCATTTGAACACACTTTGTGTGCAGACAGTTGAATATAGATGCAGACGCTCAAGTTGCTGTTGCTATGTTTTGATTTACCCATGCCTCAATTTTTTGCTGTCTTTTTTCCTTTCAGTAACCATTTCTAAAACATGATATCATATCTATAAAACCAGGTCAGGAATTGTTATTAAAGTTTCCTTTAAGTTTCTATGAATGGCATTTCCTTACCTTTCAGCAATTTCCTTTGCTACACCTTGATTAGCCTTGGCAAATTCAATCAACTCCCTGGAAGCAAAAGAAAAAACATCACAAAGTCTAGTAAAAAGAAGATCTCAAACCTGTACAAGTGACTACTTCTACATAATATCAAGGACAATTTCGCCAATATGTGACTACTTTATGTGGTTCCTTACTATAGATACTTTTTCTCATAAACTCAAGCATTAAGAATCCTGTCTATAATCCTGTCAATGTAGATCAGATTTTATAGGTCCCGAGTTCTGAATAAAAGGTATTGCTTTTAGACTGAAATTATGTGGCTCTGAATGGTAATACTAATATTTACGTATGGACAAGAAAATCTGAGAAGCAACAAATAAAATTTATGTGGCCTTATCAGAATAGAAAAGATTATATATTGAATTCATTACACAAGAAGCAAGAAGAAGACATCCATTCTTACCTTACATCCTTGAGGTCCTGACTAACAGGTATGTAGTGTACCCAGGGTTTCAGGGCGGGGTAGAAGAACTCTAACCACCCCTCCCCCACGTGGAACACCGTGGAGCGACACAGGAACAGGTGTTTGTAACGGAAGCTTGCCGCCACGCCACGGAAGTTGAACAGGTATCTGGAAATGAGTGTAAGATGCGGTATGTAAAAACTTGTTGCAAAACAGAGCAATTTTTATCTTAGTTTTCTCTGAGACTTAATAGTATGAATGACGGTATTGATGCTTCCAAAACTAAAATCCAATAGCTGAAATGCAGGAGAAACGCACCCAGTAGAAGAGATATCTCCTGTGTGTATCTTCCCTTTTTCCCTTAGTCAGGTGGTTTCTAATGTTTGCTTTGGAGGATATATATCTGAAAGGTTTCCTTATTGCCAATTAGAGACTGTGATTCCAATGTGATTCTCATGTGTTTCATTATAATCAATCACTCCTAGGAGGAGAGCATAGCAGACAGCAGGCTGGCAGGTCCTTGTGTTTCTGTGGGTGGAGTTTGTCACGTATTTTTGCTAAAGTTTCCATTGAATTTTGCATATGTGTATCATTCAGTCATACATTGGAATCACAATAGAAAAGTGTTCCAGCATGTGTTTACTGTATGGCAGAGCTTCACGAGGGAGTCTGCTTACGTTTTGGATTGGTTTTGCACCAATACTTTTATCTACTGATACTTTCAAAACTGATGAGTTGAACCTACTTGTACTGACAGTGATCCTCCAGTTTGATCTCAGTAGCAGCTGGCATCCCCAGGGTGTCCTGTGGTCAGACATCAACAAAAATATTTACATGGGAATAAACTTTGAGCTTTGTTCCAACACAAGGAAAACACTCAACACATATAAATTTTCAGTCAAATCTCGCCACCTTCATCAGATGATGTCAGGAGCAAATCAAAAGTGGCGGGAAGATGGAATCTACCTCTGTCACAGTTCTAAATAGTCTCCTAGCTTGACGCCCCTCACAAACTAGTCCCACCCCATATCCAAAATGCAAACTTGATCCAGGGATACTGTTTGTCCAGGAGATTCTATATGGATGTGTTGAGACACTTCCAATGAGGTAGAGCTGGGGTGCCTGTGCTCTAAGAATCTAGCTTTAAATTCATGGGGAGTGCATGTTTTTTGTTGTGTTGACACAAAGCTCACAGAGCTTTCATTGGAACCTGTGCATGGATTGGGCATTTCTTAATTCGTTGACAAACATTTGTGTTGACATTTCCAACCCTCTCATTGTTTGTTGACTTTCCTATAAAACTCTGTCATTTCAATCTAAGACTTTTGAAACCACATTTTCACATTAATGACAGCCCAAAGTTAGTTTGCTCTAAATGATATAAAACGAGAGAGCATAGACAACAAACCTTGTCAGACTTCCAGGCCTGGTTCTTGGTGTACTGAGCGTCCACAAGTTCTGGCTCAGCGCGGGAAAGCAGCACCAGCGGGTCTCGCTCTGCGCTCGTACGTGAGCCGCGGAAAAACGCCTTGTCTTCCTTCTTCTCCCACGGCCAGTCTTCGTTAGCCCTAAGGATTAATGATTATACATTTGTAGATTATACATAAAAATACTCACAGCAAGACTTTAAACAAAGTCCCAGTTTTGCAATTGAGTTAAATATGGAAACATGAAACATGATTGTATATGATATATATTGATGAACTTTTAACTTGATCTAATACACAATATTGTAGGCTGAAAAAGCCTGAATTGCAGTGTGATTTACAAAGTTTACAGCCATCAGTAACATGTCAACATTTCAGCATTACTGTTAAAATTACATGGTTACTCAGTAATGCTGGACAGAAACGAGTGGAGACACAGGTGTCACCTCCAAGAGGATGAACTGAGAACTGAACACAGATCAGAGACTGACTATTACAAAAATCAAAACTGCATTACACAAAATATCTCAAATCTGCTTATCATAATGATGTCAGTATTACATGTAAATATGTACTTAGAAACATTAAGAATACAAAAGAAGTATTGATATTAATGTTGATATGTTACAGTCTGCAGAGAAAAATACAGGATGAGTTTAACTTGTGTACCAAAGAAACTACAGTGACTGTACATGTATGATAAACTCAGACAGACTTACTTGGTGATGGAGTCCCTCATGAGGTCCCACCTCCCCAGGCCGGTGGGGAAGAGTGGCCAGACGGCCGGACCCCCCTCCCAGAACGTCCAGGCTGGGTACATGATGTCCCAGTGTTCATTAAACGTCTGGAAATACATATCAGACTAGAAAGGTAATATTTGCAAGCAAATACAGAATGTTACCTTCACATGGTTTAGTCTAGCATTTCTACCTGGAAGGGTAAACTGATTAAGTTGCAGATGTTGACACAGGATAAGTCAAGACATGCAAGAAGGTACAAATAAATTTTGATGATTTTTTATCTGTAACGTTATACATCTTGAATAATGAACACAACGTCCAATATTGTTCCAAACAGGGTTTCTCATCATCATCTCATCACAGCCCCATAGCTACAAGCCACAGGGGCAGTCTGTCCAAAAAGGTTATCCATTTCTGACGGTCGTCAACAGGGTTTACTCGACGACATTTAGCGTGTCGTCTGCGGGAGCGTCAAGGCCTATGAATTTTTTCGGCTTGGGGAGGTCCAGGGAGAAATTTCTTGGCTTGCGGAGAGAGAGCCATGGAAAAAAAAAAAAACTGGCTTCCTTCAACAATATGTATTCAAATGTTTAAAAAAATAAAGCTTTGAATCACTTGGGAAATTCATATTCTCTGTCTCTGACTTGGTGCAGAATGCGAGCCGCGAAGTTCAGTTGATAACATAAGATTAAGTTTAATTTTGCGCTTTCCGTCATTGTTGACGAACAAACTCGGCGCGTAAGTATAGACAAATTTTGCAAAAATCTCTAAAAAATCAGCGGATGTTTGCGGACGGTGCTGACATTGATGATAATTCCTAACGCGCGCCGGCGGCGAGCGAGAAGCGACTGGTCGAACCCAGTGGGTGCCGCGCCCCTCCCCCTAATGTTCTGGTCAGTCGCATCGTGCTAGCGCCGATGTTTTTGTTGTCATTTTCCCGGCCCCGATTAACTGTCAGTTGTTGCTACCATAGAAGTAAAAAAAATCGAACAATATGTGAAATTAAATAAGGTACTTTCAAAATAGTCTCCGGTAAGCCGATCGGACCTCATATGCTTGCGCTCTATACGGGGGTGGGGCCCTACATGAAACGTGACAAATAGGTGTGCTTTTGATTCTTTAATTGACTGCTTATAAAATATGGACCGAATCTACCGGTGTCATCATGTTGCACCAAATTTGGGCTGACCGTCTATGAAAATTAAGATGTCGAAGATATTTCCCAAAAGGTAGGCAGAGATTTGTTGATGTTGGCGGTGTTGATTTTTTCGTAATGATTTTCTTAGTAGGACCATCGCAAACAGTGCATTCAGTCCCTTTCCCCGTGAAAACATCAGCTAGATTGTGCTAGATACAGCCTCACATGAGGCAAGAAGTACATACAGTCACAATTTTATTGTCAAATATTATAGAATTGAATTCTCGTTTCTATCTACTTGAATTAGACTAACTTCTGAAGAGAGCAAAATTAAAACAAGCGTACCAAGTTACGGCACACTGCGTAGCACAAAATCGGAAGGTACATTCACAGCTTGAAACGTCTCACAGAGTTTGCCGCTTGTACAACGCAGCGCGAAGGGTTCTCCTCAGCATGCTCAGTCACACTTTTACGTTTTCTATGAACCATATACCCAGTGTGAAATCGAATGTTACACATATCCTGTTTATGTCGCAGTAAAAGCGCAGCGCGATCGCCGTCTAGTGGAAATTTCGAAAGGGGGCCTTACCAACTACTGTAAATTGCACAAATTCACAGAAACAGCTGATTAGCGTAATCGCTAAAATTGCCACAAATCTATTATATTCGTTCACGTCCCGCAGTTGCCGGACACTCTCAGAGCAGAAATTGATATGGCTACCCCTGCACACTGCAAGTGATCTTCACAGTACGCAGCACATCTCCGCTATGCTTCCTGTCACAGTTAATCTGTGTAAATTCATTCATATTTTGAACGGCCCAATCATTTTTTCAGAGCCCGCAATTCATATTTCATAAATTTCTTTTATTTTTAGCAAACAATTTTGATTTACGTTTGATGTACGTAGTTTGTTTATGCCCTCATTATCAATACGTGCCGCAGTCGGTACACTTCAAACCAGTCCGCCTGTCAATCATGCAAACTTCAAGGGGTTAGGTTTCTGCTACACTTAACTTTCGCGTTGGCTTATGCTGATTTGTGCCTGGGGATTTGTGCTGTGCCGGCCACTCCCACCGTGTATAAAGCTGTATTAGTAGATTTATTGTAATTCACCCAAACTTCGTTTCCGTGCTCCACTTGCTTGCTGGGGACCAACGCAGCACTGTGGTAACTTACATGATAAACAACAAGGTGAACGGAATGACCGTGACCTAACATGGGGAGGGCGTTCCACGCTGCAGTTAATCGTGTTTGTTCAGGTCAGTTTAATAGCGAAATAAACTCATCAAGTCCATCGTTTGTGTTTCACATACCTTTATGTCTCAGGCGTAAAACTTTGAGTTTGCATGACGATCGTTATGCATGTTTTTTTTATGTAACAGCCGGCAACACGCAGTGACCGCAAGTTGCGTCTAACGTAGTCATGTGTTGTTGTTTTTTTGCTCAAATGTTCTTGTTGACTCAAAAATCGGTTAACTACAACCGTGACACCAATCTGTGTTTCATTTAGACGACAGCTCTATGTATGAACTTGAAAAACGAACAGGTCTCGCTACATTTTTATGATTAACGTTATATGCCAGTTACTTATCATGTCAGGAGACATCCAAAGAAATCACCACATACACGTAACGTTACCACAGTTGTCGGCCTGTCTGAGAAAATTGCAGTAGTGCTCTGAATGCGTTTGTTCACCAAATTATCGCGTGTGTACGCACGAGTGCTGGCGTACTACACATCGTGTGTGTTCTCGATTCTACGTAACTCAAACACAACATAGAATCCGAACAATGTTTGGATGGCTCAGACTTAAACTGACTTGTGCAGGTAGCAAAACCTTTAGCTTAAACAAAATCAAGAAAAGTATCGAAACAAATGCTTAGATTTGACTCGATATAGACCTTAACGGTTTAACCGAGACACATTATACTTTGGGGGCATTAAATTTCATTCTACCTGCCCTCAATTTCATTCTACCTTCCTTGAAGTTGATATACTAGTATGCAAAAGGTGCCGATATTTGGCAAAATAAAGTCAAAGCTCTGTGAATTTCTTGATCCGATTTATTACTTCTTGGTAAAATGAATTCCACAAATCATTCAGAGGACGGCTTCTGCTTCGGTTCAGGCCGTCCAAAGCAAGATGAAGTCATCATTTGACGGGCGGACACTTCCGTGTTGACTAGTGGCGGTCGTTGACCTCGTTCGAACACCATGTTCCATAACTCCCGGGCGGGTTCCATAGCTACCGGTCGTTGACCTCGGGTCCTTGGAACGTGGTTCTGATGTTCTATGGGGGCTCGAAAGTTCGATTTTGTGTTAAAATTGCTTGTTTTTTCACCCTTTTTTGCCCCATAAAATCATTTTTTGGTGTCTTTGGGGGACCAAATGACCAAGGTGCAGTGTCTTATGTGCAGACCTACCAGCTTGCTGAATTACGAGATATTCCAAAGTCTAGTTTTGGAGATATTCATGTTTTTTATTTGTGCGGAAAAGAAGAAGAAGAAGAAGAAACGATGCAAAAACAGTATGTACCTTCTGTGAAGGTAACATAATAATGTTAATCCTACCCTATCCACACAACAGGATCCAATAGCATGCTTAGTCCAGTGGTTAGCAGCCCTAGGCCTGTCTCTGGAACTAGAAGTTAAGTTCAATTCAGTCTGTGTTGCTTTTCCGACATGTACACTACCGGATAGGGTTACAGTCTACAGAATGTGAGTTAAGCCATTCACTGTTCATTGGGCTTGTCGAAAATAGCTAGGGGAATTTGGTACTCTTCCCTTGCTGGGACGCCCGAACACTGGCTCCCGATCATTCTGCCTTGACGTGGTGCGAGGGCCCGGTACAATTAACCAGTAAAAACTTAACATACATTTTGTATAGTCTGTCTTCTCTGTCATGACTAGTGGAAGAATAGTTCTTCATCATGCTAATCGATATCACGTTCACTCCAAGTCCAAATGCTTAGGACCCCTGATATGGCTTCCAAGTCTTTTTGTCCTCTCATCAGCTATAATAGACTTGAATACCAGGCTAAATCCAAACCAGAACATCATGGTTTCAAGCTGACTCCTACCTTACTGAAGGACATGACAGGTCTGGGTTCTCAGTAAGTCTTACCATACTGAAGGACATGACAGGTCTGGGTTCTCAGTAAGTCTTACCTTACTGAAGGACATGACAGGTCTGGGTTCTCAGTAAGTCTTACCTTACTGAAGGACATGACAGGTCTGGGTTCTCAGTAAGTCTTACCTTACTGAAGGACATGACAGGCCTGGGTTCTCAGTAAGTCTTACCTTACTGAAGGACATGACAGGTCTGGGTTCTCAGTAAGTCTTACCTTACTGAAGGACATGACAGGTCTGGGTTCTCAGTAAGTCTTACCTTACTGAAGGACATGACAGGTCTGGGTTCTCAGTAAGTCTTACCTTACTGAAGGACATGACAGGTCTGGGTTCTCAGTAAGTCTTACCTTACTGAAGGACATGACAGGTCTGGGTTCTCAGTAAGTCTTACCTTACTGAAGGACATGACAGGTCTGGGTTCTCAGTAAGTCTTACCTTACTGAAGGACATGACAGGTCTGGGTTCTCAGTAAGTCTTACCTTACTGAAGGACATGACAGGTCTGGGTTCTCGCTGGTACATGGGGCTCTGCGGCCAGTCTCGCACGTTGATGATCATCTCCATGTCGGGAAGGTCGTCGATTATCTCCAGGATGAAGTGTTCAACACCTGAGCATCTTTAAAAGAAATAAACTAGTTTCACTGTCTGTAGATGTATCTCTTATCATATTTACATGTATCTGTATCTGTGTAGCCAGTATAACCTGTATGTGAACTTCAGTGTAACACACCAGCTTCTGTATCTGTATATTCTGGAGAGCTGGTATTTAACATCCTTCAGTAACACACCAGCTTCTGTATCTATTTAGGAGGTATAACGACCCTTTGGTGTACATGTAACACACCAGCTTCTGTATCTGTATATTTTGTAGAGCCGGTATCTAACATCCTTCAGTAACACACCAGCTTCTGTATCTGTTTATCCGGTATAACCGCCCTTCGGCCTAACACACCAGCTTCTGTATCTGTATCTGTATGGCTGGTATAAACGTCCTTCAGCATAACACATTAGTTTCTGTATCAGTATATGTACAGCCACTATATCCGCCCTACAGCATAACACACCATCTTCTCAGACTGTATCCGTATCTGTAAAGCCAGTTTAATTTCTCTTTGGCGTAACACACCAGCTTCTGTATATCTGTATCTGTGTAGCTTGTATAACGGCCCTTGGTGAACAACAGTAATCTAAGGTAGGTAAAGGTCAGGGTAGCTTTTTTTGAGGCCGTAGGGGCAGTGTGTTGTTATCCACTGTGTCTATATTATAACTATAAGGCATATTTATGGTATTGAAAGGCGGAGCCCATCCCTCTACTTCCAACACCTTTTACCTTACCAACGGAAGTCAGGTCTTTACAACGGGTTGGAGTGAAGAAAGTTGTGCTATTATATACTAGTGCCTTTGCTAAGGGCACAAGATCAGTAGCATGACAGGATTCGAACCCAGGACCTCTGGATTCTGAGCCACACAGCCTGCAGTTAAGCCACACGACACCACGGCAAGGTAAGGAATACCACCATTAAGTCTCACCTGGCCGGGAACATACACCTGTCCTGTCTGTAAAGTTTGTGGTCGATGATTTGGTAATGGGTTCCCTTGTCCTGCTCCAGGGTGCGATCAAACTCCTCCTTAGTGATCCCTCCTCTGTCCTTCCATAGCTTCAGGTCATGGGTTATAACACTGAGCAGGGAGGGAAAATAAAATGCATACAATTACGAAGCCAGTTAATTGCACAATGGATTAATGTACTAAGTACATTTCTGTTAACTGCACAGAATCCCTAAATCCCAAACGGGTGTGGTCCAGCTGGATAGCTTCGCATTATTGGACCATCTGGATAATTGCACGAAATTCACTGGCAAATAGGCCATGGCTTTCCTCAAGCACAGGGCCTCCATTTAATGTCCTAACCGAAGCTAGGTCAACTCATTTCGACTCGAGCGAAGTGAGGAACATCTTGTAAACCGCTTTTCCCAACAGAATCAATCAATCAACAAAGCAACCGTAAAAGAACAAATATATCCCATAGATTGCAATAAATGTTGGAAAATAGATACTAATGTTGCAGAATGACAAGATTGATTCTGAGGTTAAGGAAAGATGTGAAAGAACAAAAATGAAGAATCTATTGTTCTGTATGCCATATTTTGTGTGTTAATATTCATTTGTTCAACCTTCCTGGCCATTTTGACTTCATTATGAAGGCAACTTTTTGGGCCATTTTTGTTTTTTTGTTTTGTTTACAAAACACCTCGCATTACTTTTGGTGTTCCAAAAGGATGTCATCTATAAAATCAAATCCTTATGGTCTTAGTGCAGTGAACCGTTTCAAAACATTGAGTGAATACCCACCTACTGTGACAGGAACATTTCTTGTCCGGGTTGGGACATGGCTTGTAGTTCTCCATGGCTTGGTGAATCTTGTCCAGGTATTTCTGCCAGTGAGGATCCACTAAAAAAGTAGTTAAGAAAAATACAAAAATTAATCTATTAGTAGTATGAATTATTATGAATTGGGATAGTTATGTATGAAATATAACTTAATGTGGCGATTTTCAAATTTTTCAAGTACTGTAAATGCATTTAAGTTCGTGGGGATTTAATTTCGCGGTAGCGGGAAAGGGGACTTCTCGCGGTGGATTTAAGTTCGCGGTAACACCATAGACTGCAGTCTAATACCATAATAGAAAAACGTTCGCGGTGGTTTTAAGTTCGCGGTGAAGTGGTCACAACAAAAACCGCGAACATTAATCCACCGCGAACATTTCTGCATTTACAGTACAGTCAAACCTGCCCGAGCGACCACCTCTTCTCAGCGACCACCTGGTCATTTCGACCGCTTTTTCTCGGTCCCGATTTATTTTCCCATTGACGTAAGCATTAAGCGACCTTTTCTCAACGACCACCTGGCCAACGCGACCGCGACCGGCCCAAATTGGGACCCATAACGACCGCATCATTTTCAAAATTGACGTTTTCATCGATTTTTGATGATAACTAGCGTCAGATTTTGGGGTTAAATTTACAGTTTACAGTGTGCGTGTTGTATTTGACATTAAAGACTTCGCTTCTTTGCGTGCGTGCAGTGTGCTTGCTATTTGCCATTAAACACAACGGAAACCATTTACACTTTGCATCGGTCATGGTTTGAGTCGATACTCTTCTCAGCGACCACCTGTCCAAATCGACCGCTTTTTTCCGGTCCCCCGTGTGGTCGTCTTGGGCAGGTTTGACTGTATATCTATAATGATCCATCAAACAAATAAACAAAGGGACTTTTTTTGAACGCTTAATAGCTCACATGAGTCAGAAAATACAAGTTAAGTGTACTAATTCCTTCAAATAATATAACGTTATGTTACCGTTAACTGTTATTAAACAAAACTTTTTTATAACCTTAAGAATAAATAAAATAATATATCTATGTCATGATAACAAATTATTTGGAAATTAATACAATAAGAACAATCTTGAACACAATGGCTGCCTTGATATTTGATTTCCAAGCAATTTGGGCTTTCATAAAGTGCACATATGGTATTCATAAATATATCGATCCGAAGTACAATAAAAGCATAACAATAAAAGTGAACGCCCCCCTCCCCAAACTAAAACAACAATATTGTACCACCTTCCCGGTATTTGTCCTTCTCAGTTTGCTCTGTGCCATTTTCCTCACATGCTCCTGTGTCCTTGTCGCAGTATGCTTCATCAGAATTGGCGCACAGACTTGTGAATTGGAGGAAAACAAGGAAAGCGATGATCCATGTCTTCAAATCGAACCGGGAAGTCGCCATCATGCCACATCAGCTGGTCAAACCGTGCACGAGCGCCTCCTTGCGATTTGTATCGACTTTACAACAGTTCGGAGGTGACCACGCACAAGCGCCGCTTAGCGGTATGATTTAGTGTAACAACTATCTGTTAACTTACTTTAGTGCCTTTTGACCAAAAAAGGGAGTTAAAAGGCTTGTAAAGCACGGAAACTCCGTACACATCAATGGGACAACTTCTTGAACATGTTTATGGCGGTAGGTTCAGGTGCCGTTGCACGACTGTGGATATATAACAGGTTTTTTTTGCTGCTAAAAAAGACCATGGAAAATCGTCAACTTTGATTTATGAATTATGTCAGTTCGGATCAATGGATTGACTTGAAACTCAGGATAAATGCATGGGAGCACAACGTGGACAATATTACAAGCAAAAAAAATTACATTCGTACATCGCGGACTTCTCCAGAGTGGGCGTTTGTGGGTATTCGCGAAAAAGACTGCCCCCCTCCGGTGCCGCATCTCAGACAGTACTTCATTTCATAAGGAACAGAATTACCAATATTTATATACAGACGTCTCTACATAACGTAAGTACAGATACCGGTAAGCTGAGGTTCTACAAAACCTGTAAGTCCCTATACGCTAGAGAGAACTTAGAACTAGCTGATTTCGAGCTGCGTTCCGCAATACAAAGTCAGAATTATCGCTCATCCTCTTGAAGTAGAAAGAGGGAGATATAAGAGATTACCAGTGTGTGAAAGAAATTGTAAAAACTGTACATCTAAGGCAGTGGGAGACGAAACACATTTTATTGCCAAATGTTCATTCAACGAAACCGAAAGAATCACTCTGTTTAGAGAAGCCACAAAGACTTATCCGAACTTCCCCACATTGAGAGACGAATAGAAAGCCACTTTTCTCTTGAAATCGCAGAACCCACAAATTGTAGACAAGGTGGGGCTTTTCGTCTCCCTCTGCTCCCAAAAAAGAAGTCAAACCCAACCTGTTTAGAAATAGCCAACACTAGTATTAGAGTAGAATATTGTTCATATCTGTCCATTGTCACTTGTATATCTACTATGTTTATACCATGTACTTGCAATTAGCCCTCGGGCACGAACTTGCAAATAAACTTCTTAATACATACATACATACATATTCATGTAGCCAAGACAAAGGTCCGCCCAGTACTGATCAGGGACATGTTGTTTGCCGACGATGCAGCACTGGTCGCACATGTTGAAGATGAGCTGCAACAGTTGCTCAACCAGTTTGCCCATGCGTGCAGTGAATTTGCGCTGACCATCAGCATGAAGAAAACAGTAGTCATGGGTCAGGATGTTCCACAGCCACCCGTCGTCACCATAGGCTCGGAAGCGCTTGAAGTGACAGATCACTTCACGTATCTTGGATCGACGGTTACTAGTAACTGTTACTGACGGTTACTGAACCTGTCTTTAGACAAGGAAATTGACAGACGGATAGCTAGGGCGGCAGGAGTGATGACCAAGCTCGGATCGAGAGTGTGGAACAATAGCCACCTGACGCTTAACACAAAACTTGAAGTATACCGTTCTTGCGTACTCAGTACGCTTCTGTATGGTAGCGAGACCTGGACTACATATGCCAAACAGGAAAACCGCCTTGAAAGCTTCCATCTTCGTTGCTTAAGGCGCATTCTTGGGATTTCTTGGAGGGACAGAGTACCCAACACCACTGTTCTGGAACGCTCCTGCTCCCTGAGCATCCATCTTCTCCTCTGTCAGCGACGTCTACGCTGGCTGGGACACGTATCCCGAATGAAAGATGGACGCATCCCGAAGGACATCCTGTTTGGCGAACTAGCGACAGGAAAACGGCCAGTAGGACGACCGGCACTGCGCTTTAGAGATGTCTGTAAGCGTGATCTGAAGCTAACTGACATTGACCCAGCTAGCTGGGAACAGATTGCAGCAGACCGCAACAGATGGCGTCACACGGTCAAGGATGGTCTTGCAAAGGGCCAGGAAAGACGTACAGAGCATCTTGAGTCAAGGAGACGCAAACGCAAAGAGAAACCGCAACAGGGAAACCCCTCTGCCTTCATATGTCCAAACTGTGGCCGCGACTGCCATGCCAGGATCGGTCTACAGAGCCACAGTAGACGCTGTCAACCACCGTGACCTGATACAGAGCGCTACCATCATCTGGAAAGATGGAAGGATGCCTACTACATATTCATACTTGATTTTAACAATGAATGAATGAAGACCTTTATTGTACAATTTTTGCCCAACCGGGCTAAGTACAGGTCACAACAAGTCAGGATATATACATACATAAAAGTGTCACAAATCTAGTCTAACACAAAAGTTCGGCTTCTTCTCGCTTCTTGGTAATAGTGAAAATGTAGGACTGTATGGGTTTCGCTATTGTCGGTTTGTCAAAACGAATGAGAAATATAAACTTGTCAGTGCTACTCATGTGTCTAAAATGAGGGAATCTACTTTCTATATAACTAAATAGAGTATTTCTATCATTCGCATACATATCGCAATCAACAGTGAAGTGCACTTCATCTTCTACCATGTTTGAGGTACAAAATTGGCAGATTCTTTGTTCTAGAGGAGTACGGTTGTGCCTTCCCGATTCAATTCGCAGTCGGTGGCAACTGATTCTTAGTTTAGCAATGGTAGTTCTATGCCGAATGTTTGTAATTTTTAAATACTGCTCTTCATTGTATGTGGATTTCAGTAGTCTGTACGTTCGGAGTTTGTTTTTCGCACGTAAACCTTTATTATCATTATGAATGTTAGCCTGATTAAATCTCGCTTATAGCAGCCCGCCAAACATCTGCCGGCCCACTATCCGCGGGGAGGGGCCAGTTAGAACCCTGGACAGCGGAGTTTGTGTTACACAGACTATATGAATGTTGGTTAGAAAATTCTGGAAATAAATATCATTCAGTCGTTGGTGGATTGCAGAAATTAGGTGGGATATGTTTGGATCTGTTGACTTACGGGCTTGCCAAACAAAAGGGTAACCACACTCCTCCAAAGTTTTGCGAACACCAGATGCCCAACATTTGGTACCTGATGAATCTAGATTAAGCTGACATAAGAGAGCGTCTGCCTGCAGACTCTCAGCTGGCACATTCTGTTGAATTCTAATGAAATATTTGATGGCGTTTAGAGAGGCTTCCAGTTGGATAGGATACCTCCCTAATTCAGCGCGTACAGCAAGGTTAGATGCAGTTTTCGGAACATTAAGTGAGTGTTTACAAAATTTCAAGTGCACTGTTTCAATAGGACAAGATATAGGACTTTTGAATGAGCTCCAAATTTCAGATCCATATAACAAAATAGGTTTAACACAAGTGTCGAAGAGTTTGTTTTTAACTGATAATGGTGCGTCTGCTTTGTCTAATGATTGTCTAATTCCAAATAGAGCTTTCAATCCCTTGCTGTATAAGTATTTGCTGTTGGCTTTGAATGTGCCAGCTGAGGATACAACAATACCTAGATAACAATAAGATGTTACTATTTCTAAAGCATTATTATCAAACAAAAAACTACAATCTTTCGGTAAGCGGCCCCCCTTTGTAAATACAATAACCTTTGTCTTTTTCAGGTTAACCTTCAGCTTCCATGATTTACAATATTGTTCTAGTCTAAGTAGGGAGGACTGTAAGCCTTGTTGAGATTCTGAGAAGATAACCAAGTCATCGGCATATAAAAGACATGGCACTTTCATGTTGTACAGAATAGGAGAATTGCTAGAAAAGTTATCAAATTCAGATACTATATCACTAATGAACAAATTAAACAATGTTGGACTCAGATTACAGCCTTGTCGAACCCCGCAGTTAGTTACAAATGTTTCGGTATGACGATTGTTGGTTTTGATACAGTTATTAGTTTTGGAATACATGTCTTTTATGGTCGATAGGAAGTTTCCTCCTATTCCAAGATTATTTAATTTGAACAGGAGACTCTCTCGCCAAACAGAGTCGAAAGCTTTGCTAAAATCAACAAAGCATGCGTAAAGACGTGAATTTTGACTGAGATATTTGCTTACTAAAGTAGTTAATACGAAAAGATTATCAGACGTTCTATAGTTTTTTTCTAAAACCGGCCTGTTGAGGTTTAAAAGGCTGCTCTGTTCCGCATAGTTCACAAGACGAGTATTCAAAATGGACGAGAATAATTTCCCCAGACAACTCATAATGGAGATACCCCGATAGTTGTCTGGGACTGAGGTATCACCTGACTTGTGTATTGGTACTATATGACTAAGTGACCATTCTTTGGGAAAGTATCCGTTTTGCAAACATGAATTGAAGAGATGAAGCAGTGTTTTTTGTAGGATTGGTTTACCACACTTCAGCATTTCATTTGTAATCATATCACTACCACTAGATTTGCTGTTTTTTAGTTTGGAGATGGCTATATCCAGTTCCTTAGCTGATATCAGAGAGTCCAAAAAGGAATTCTCTGTAGGAGGGAGAGGGGAGGGAAAATGAGTTTGAACATTTGTTGAGTTATTAGTTGAAGTTTCTGAGTTACTGATGGAAGATTTGTCTATTCTATTAAAATGTTTTAACCACGCCTCATCCGTTATTTGAGAACTTGCAATTGGCTCTTGTGTTTTCTCTGACTTCAGTTTCTTCAATAAGTTCCAAAACGCGTTTGGGTTTTCTTCCCTCAAAGAGGACAGTTGGTTAACGATTTGTTGATGAAAGTCTCGTTTCTTTTTTTTTAATAGTTTTCTATATTCTTTTTTCCTTTTAAAAAACCTTCCTCTCACGTCTGAGTTCTGTGGATTTTTCTCGAGTAAAGATGCCAGATTTTTTAGCTCCCGTTTCATTTCACAACAGCTTTTGTCAAACCATTTCTTGTTTTTGATTTTCCTTGGCCGTTTTCTATTAATCTTTAAACACAATGATTTGTAACCGACATCTCTTAATACTGAGCTGAGATCCGAGACGTATAGTTTTCAATGTCGTGGGCTGCGCTTTTGGTTCCTCTAAGTGAAAGGTTATTAAGTCTATCTATAATGTGTGGTTGGCTGAGGGATTGAAAAAACTTCTGTGCAGAGGTTTCATTCCAATGGAATCTTTTAGAGAGAGGTTTGCTGTTTCCACATATCTGTTTCTCTTTGGCAGGGTGATTTGAGGATTTTGTACGTAAGACAACAGATAACATGCAGTGATCAGAGAATGTGGTTAGGGGGTTAACTCGAAAAAATAAAATGTGTTCTAGAAGCGGTTGGTTGCATATTACATAATCAACAGTGCTGCTACCGTTTGGCTGATGACACGTGAATTTTCCTTGTAGATCACCGGCTATTCTGCCGTTAAGAATTTTAAGATTTCCTTGAATACATAAATCAGCCACAAATCTGCCAAACTTGTTGAGGGGAGCTTGATCCATGTGTTGTCTATCTAATGTAATGTTTGAGAAGTTATTCGGGTGATTATCACAGAAAGTGTCATCTTCAACGAAATCTTGTAAATTTCCTAGACGAGAATTTAGGTCACCGCCTAGTAGGGCTGAGAACTGTATTTACATATCTCTTCCTCTAAAATTTCTATTACATGGTTTTCTGTGTGTTTGTGCGTTGTGGATGCACTAGGACTGATATAAACTGAACAAATAAAAAGATCTTTGTCTAATCCTAGTAATTTGCGATCTATCTGAACCCAAAGCAAATCTGTTGATTTTGATGGTAATTTTTTAACAAAAGCTTTGTATTGTTCTTTGAAAAAGAATATGATGCCCCCTGATGAGCGTTTTGCTCGTTTACTCTTCTTTCTATGCAGTTGAAAAGAACTGTAGTTTGGTATGTTAATTTTTGTTTTTTCAGTACTCCACGTTTCCAGAAGCGAGATAAAGTCAAATTTGTCAATTTTATACAAGAAACCTAAATCCTCTAATTTTGAACCCAGCCCGTGGACATTCCAGAAACAAAAGTTCATGTTGCCTCCAGAAAATGCTTTCATATCCAAGGATGACTTAAATGAAATGGGAAAAAGAAGAAAAAATTGTGTCTTTACGGTCCGATCCACAATGTCTCACAGGACCTTACTAGCTTTAACATGAGAATTTGAGGTAAGCTTAGATAAATGTAAACTAAGTAAACAATCAATCAAAATTGATCAACAACAACTACAACAACAAAAAATACATACATGTACGTCTAA
Organism: Branchiostoma floridae; assembly: GCF_000003815.2. Taxonomy (NCBI): domain Eukaryota; kingdom Metazoa; phylum Chordata; class Leptocardii; order Amphioxiformes; family Branchiostomatidae; genus Branchiostoma; species Branchiostoma floridae. The sequence continues at coordinate 7,188,299 of NC_049983.1, forward strand.
ATCATTTTGTATATTTCTTAAACTAAAAAGGACTACCAACGTAACTAAATACTAGTATCACTGTGTATCTACAAATAGCTTAGCTTTGACTAATGCAGTAGTCTCGGATACAGTCTTTCTAATCGAAATGTACAGACTGTATGACTAAGTATAGAAGTCCTACCACACCGGGAACATCGGAGGCCACATCATGTTAGGATGCCAGGACCAGGGCGGTGGGTTCATCCGTGGAGGCTGAGACTGGCGGGGCGGGGTAAGGACAGGAGTGTTCACCGGGGAGAATCCCCACGGGCCGGCCGGTTGGTTGAAGATGGGCGGGCCCCAGGGTCCGGGGAGACGACTTGGGATGGGTGGCGGCTGACTCCAGTGCCCTATTGGGCTTCTGGACGAGTTCACTGGATGTCCCATCGGAGCTTTAGATGAACTTGGGGCCGCGGGTCCTTGGCGAGGGGGAGGGTTACTGTTCCATGGTGTACTGGAGACGTGTTCGAGTCTCTCTGAAGTAGGACCAGCTGAAATGTTAGGCGGGTTATCGGCTGGTGGTCTCCTGTGCACATTTGCGTTATGTTCTCGCCCAGCATCTAGCGCATGGGTTGAAGTAGGTGATCGGTCTTGTCCCGATGTTGGGGCGGGCCCAATGTGTGATTGTTGTCCCCGATCCCGTGCTGGTTGTGTGTGTGGAGACGCGCGAGAATTGTTCCCGTGTTTAGTAGGAGGGGCACTAGTCTTATCAGCCGGTACTCCGATCACAGCGTCTCTGTATGTCCGGTACTGAGAGCTTGGCATTGTGTTCAATGCAGGCTGAACAAGTTGAAGCATTCACAAAGTTCTGCTTCCATTGTGTTCTATCTTTCATCAGTTCAATGAGGTCCTTATCATATAGACCAGTCTCTGCTTCAATAAGGTTCATTTGATTTCATGTTATATACGGAATAAATATTGTGTTATAGGGCTTATTCAGTCACGTGATCCACCCTTCGGACGCCATGGCAACGAGCGAAGTCGGCCATTTTGGGGTCCACTTTGAGCGCGGCTCCAGCGGCTCGCTATGCAACTCTCCGTAAAAATTGAAAATATTTCTTATGCAACGCACAATTTCCCTTCAAAACGTTTAGGTTCATAGTCAGGGTGTGCTATCTTGTGGTGGGATGTTGGTCTAGCACTGGTAAAGCCTACACACATCGGGTAACAGTTAGGGACCGTACGGCATTTAGCGAGGGGGGAGGGCCGGTCGCCAGGGGGGGGAGGGCCAAGCAAAAAAATATTTTGCCAGGGGGAGGGCCTAGCAAATTTTTTTTTACTTGGGGGGAGGGCCAAGCAAAAAAAAATAGCTTGGTCTGCCAGCAAAATATGTCCCTTAAAATCCAAGAAACGGCGTTTCAGAGGGTCAAGATTTCAAAATTTTTCTGGACCTCTGCCAGGGATCGCCCGAGGTTGGCGCTCGGGACACAGTGAAAATGCGAAAGGGAGGGGGCGGGGCTTATGCATGACGCCCTCGAAAACCTTCTTCACGTCCAGAAATGTTATTAAACTCTAGATTAGTCTGCCAGCAAAATTCACCCCTGTCTTATTGCCCTCAAAATGTAAGAAATGGCGTTTCAGAGCTTGAGGGTAAATATTTGCAAATTTCCCTGGATCCCTTTTGACGTGACCGGCCTCGCGCCTTTGATGACCGACATCGTGATATAAGTTTGGGGGGGATTTAATTTTGTATTTCTAAATTGAAATGCTATTAAAGTTAGCTTTGTTTGTCAGCAAAATATCTCCTCAAACTGAAGGAAATAGCTTTTTAAGAGGGTCAAGATTTCAAAATTCTCCCGGACCTACCTTGCGATTCTTCGTGCCTTTGGCGCCGAACATGGTGTTCGGAACGTCGTTCTCAAAAACCCTCGTTTTTTTTTTATAGAAATGTCATCTAACCAGCAAATTTTCCCATAAAAAAGTAATGCAGGAAATCGTGGCAAAAAAAGCGTGGCATTTCTAAAAGATTTCCCCCCTCCCCACTACAGTTTTGGAAGTTGAATCGTGCTGTCGTTTTGGTTTTCATTTTTCCCCCCGATTTACCGTAAGTTATTACCACCACAGAACCAAGAAAAAGTCCAAAATATATGTAAATTGAAAATAGTTTCCGTCAAGCCGCCCGCAAGCTTGCAATACGTAAATTTAGGGAGCGGGGCGCGCGCCGCTTCGTGGCGCAAATCTACTAGAAATCCAGGTACAAATGCTTTTTAGGTGTTGTTTTAATATCAAAACAATGAAATAGCTTCTATAAAGCAAATATTTATGCCTCTATGAAGCAGATATTTATCCCTCTATTAAGCAGATATTTTGAGCCATTCTGTTTTCCTTTTTTACTAGGGGTGAGAGATCTGCTTCTCGATGAAAATCATAATTAAGTATGACGCAAAGCACATTTCCAAATGCGGGAGCGCAGTGTTTTATTGGCGTCTTGAATATTTTTTTTCAAAGTTGATAGGAGGGGGGAGGGCCAAGCAAAAATATTTTGTCTTGGGGGGAGGGCCTAGCAAAAAAAAATTTACCTGGGGGGAGGGCCATGCAAAAATTTTTTGACCCAACCCTCTGGCGACCGGCCCTCCCCCCTCACTAAACGCCGTACGGTCCCTTAAGTTTGTTTCGCGTTTCTCGTGTAACAAACAAGCAAAGCCGGGACGGGAACGAAGTCATGTACTAGTGCTACGACTCGGAAACAAATGTGGGTTTCTGCCATAAGTAGAGCTCATCTTACTGGTAGAATTTTCAGAACGAATGTGTGTAGTACAAATTTTGTATCTGAACAAGACAGTAAACGATGGGTCAGATAACTTTCAACGACGGTCGACTGGGTACCTACTCCGGCACAACGTAAATACATATATGCATGTACATGGACCTACACTCCACTAAAGCAGGAAGGACAAAATAGAGCCGCACAAACAGCGAAGCCAAGAAATGATAGGGAGAACATATTCCCAGGTTCTGTGAAGAATTTCTATGAAACAAAAGTACAACATTTAACGTTAATAATGGCTATCACAGTGTTTGTGAACAACAACGTCACAGCTCACCCACAAAATTCACTATCAACTCCACTGTCACTGTTGCCGTGCACAGGCGGGGACCCGGAGTGGGTCAAACTTTCCCTCACTGATAATGGGAAAATGGGTAATTTCCACCCGATTTATGTAGTGAAAATAAGATTGAAGGTTGTAGACTCTATGTATAGTCAAACATCGTGCAACCCACTTCACTTTCTTCGGACACTTGGAGACCCACGCTGTACATCGCTGTACTGTGTAGCGCATGGACCCCAAGATGGCGGCGCACGGGAGCAAGGGGTGATGACGTCACGTGAATAAGCCCTATACAAAATACGAAGTGCAAACGTAGATCCAAAGTGACGTGTTTCATATTAAACGCTAGTTCACCTTAAACCATGGGGTAACCTATATCCGTTATTATATCAAACCGCAATAGTGTTAAATATTCGTTGTTATATCAAAATGCAATGTTGTTTAAAATGTTGTAGATTGATAGTACCGTATGTCGACTTGATATCCATAAATACCTCATTGAAAAACAACGGATATAGCTTACCCACGGATAAAGGTAAACTAGTGTTACTCAATGATCAATGATCTCCAAGCAGAAGTTATGTTGTTTTGTATCAGTCAGTCCAATGGCATCATAACGCAATGCTACATGAGTACTTTGGAAACAAAGAAATAATTTCCCTCCACAAACAACACAAAGAGAATAAATATAAATGTATTAAATGAAATGTCTGCATGTTCATGAAAAATTACTCAAACCAAATTTAATTGTAAATGAGTGGGATCATGTGTGTTTTTGTTTTGCGTTTAATGCGGTCACCATATGGCGCTAAAGTTCGGAGAGATAAACAACAAAATTTGCAAATTGGAATTCTGATAGCGGCTTCGAGAGTTTCCAAATGGCACAAGAGGAGGGTATTAGAAGAAGGTATATATAGCTTTATAGAGTTTTTTGTGTATGTATGCCGTTCTTTGATTCTTTGCCAATAAATGAAGTGTAGAATCACGACAGGGTGTTTTTCCATTTTTCCCCAAAATGGCGCCATGTAAACACGTGTTTGTTGTTGTGTTGTGTTGTGTTGTGTTGTGTTGTGTTGTGTAGAGACGTTCTGGGATCCCACGACGCCTTCGTATAAATGCAGCTACAGTTAAATGCTACTCCTACTCAACCGAAAGCAGTCTACTCTACTCTAGATCTACTCTACTCAGTCTCTGTTGTGGAATTTGTTGATAATTTGTTCTCGATGGAATCGCGATTGGTAATTTTTTGTGAACAAGCCTATATGGCGCCATTTTTTGCCGGGGCGCCGCAGGCGCCCGGCTTTGTCCCCGGTTTAATGGTTCGTCCTTGGATGGGTCTGCTATGGTCGCAAAATGTACCGTGCGTTTTTACGACAATTCTCAGCCCTTCTCAGCCCTTCAAATAAACGCAATGTACCGTGCGTTTTTACGACAATTCTCAGCCCTTCTTAGCCCTTCAAATAAACGTTGTAAGAATACTGTTTATCCATGACCTCTACTCGTACAGAAAACATTGCAGCGCTCATTAGCAAAGTCTAGGAAAGGAAAATGTTTCTTGATTTGCAGTAAAACACTGGTCATGTAACATTTGAGGAGTTGTCGTTAAATCGCACGGTTCATTTTGCGATAGCGTTGACGGGTCCGGGTATTTAGCGGAATAACCCGGAATAACCCGGAATAACCCGGAATAACCTTAATAAAGGATGAAAGCTACCGAAATACAGTGTGCTTTGATAAGTTAAGATCGCAGAATGCAATATTTTGGCATAAAATAATGTATATATGGCCATGGGAACAAGAAATATTACGGTTATTCCGGGTTATTCCGGGTCATTTCGGGTTATTCCGGTAAATACCCTCACGGGCGTTGACGGTGCGGAGGAGGTGAGATTTTTATCGTACAGAAATTGGTACAGTTTGTAAAGTTATCTTTCTGGAATTCGGATGTATTAAAATATAACATTACATTCTAAGGCGTAGTGTCATGTGAGTAAAATGAGCACGACATTTGACGAAAGATTTTGTGGAGGGTATACAGTCAAGTTTATTGTGCAACGATTGGAACAGTTTACGTGCGGGTGGGAGGGGGGCGTGCGTCTATATATGCAGCTGCAGGAGGTCCTGCAGGACATTTTCGATCGTAAGAGTAACGTACAATTTGAAAAGATAGTGATCATGAATTCGGACACATTGAAACATATTTCCAAGGAACGGTATATAGTTTTTTTAGTAAAACCAGTGTGTGGGGATTGACGAGAATTTAGATAGTTTAATGGTGCACTGTGCTTGAGCCGATGCGAGGCATTATGCAGGGCATTTTTGATTGTAAAAATATCGTACAAGTTGAAAAGATGGATCGGATTCTAATACATTAAAACATACATTTCCAAAGAATAGTAGAAAACAACGGATTGTAGCTAACTGTTAAACAATCAGCAAAGCAGTTGGCAAGATGTCACACCTGAACTTTTGTAGATTTTTGCTTTTTGTTGGTACTAGTAAGATGTTATGTGATCAAGACAATATTTTCTTTCTGTTTCAGTGACGCCTTAGACTGTTCTCTGCTATATATACAAGTGACACAGTAATATACAGAAACTTACAGCTAGCAAAAGTCTGTACTCAATAAGATTTTACACAGTACACATTTATACTTCTTCTGCTGAAATCTACGCATTACATTTTGCATCCAACCAAAGAGGTTTGAAAGAGAGTCCTTGATCCAACCAAATTAGACCTTGAGACCTATTAACAGATCATTGATCACTGTGCATTTTGCACATACCAGACTCAATCGTGCCACTGAGCACTGCATTTTGCACACACCAGACCAATTGTGCCACTGAGCACTGTGCATTTTGCACACACCAGACCTATCGTGCCATTGAGCACTGTGCATTTTGCACACACCAGACCTATCGTGCCATTGAGCACTGTGCATTTTGCACACACCAGACCAATCGTGCCATTGAGCACTGTGCATTTTGCACACACCAGACCAATCGTGCCATTGAGCACTGTGCATTTTGCACACACCAGACTCAATCGTGCCACTGAGCACTGTGCATTGTGCAAATAAAGTCAAGCAAAGAACACATATATTGTGAACAATGTGTGAATCTATTTTATCGGGAAAATACCACCAAGGTGACATCATTTTCAGTGGAGATAATAGAGGCAAACAATGCACTGCAAATGCTTTAATGGCAGTTGTTAACCACAGTACTTGCAGACAAGCAATTACCTGGACAAGTACAGACCTTGATGGTGTACTTTTTCAAGGAGATGCACTATACACCTACATAAAACCATCACTAAGATCTGGTGTGGAGTTCCTCTCCGTTGATGATATTCCAGACTATTTGCAACTTTACAACAATACTGTACGTGTATCAATAAAAGAGTCTTACACTGGAGACATATTTGCCACAGAAGCAGTCTATCCTTATTACACCTTAAAGAAAGCCCTAGAAGCAGCATTTGCTGAATCCAACACTTGTCTTTTCATAACAGCACATGGAATAACTGGTTCAACAGTAGCATTGTTGCACGCTGATAACAAGTATTTTGTTTATGACTCACATGCCAGAAGTCCCATAACAGCATTGCCAGATAGCCATGGCACTTCTACTTTAAGCATGCACAGTTCAAACAGCAATCTAGTTTCATTCTTGCAACAACTTAACTGGAACACAACATGCAATTTTGAGGTTGTCCCAGTACAAGCAGAAAATGTTTTCTTATCAGTTGAACCTACTGGTATACACATTATCAATCTGACTAGCAATGTTTCTTCTATGATTGAGTCAGAAAACTGCTTTCAAGTTCAACAACAACACACATACACCTTGGTTAAACCAGAGTTTGTATCTACGAAAGAGAACCTACAACAACCAAACACAGCATTTCCATTTGCACCACATTGTAACCAAAGTACTGGGAAAAACATTGTGCCATGCACCACAAGCAAACATCCAAGTGCTATGCCAGAGAACAGGAATGAAGGCCTCTTGAATCAATTAGTAATGTCACCAAATGCAGCATCAAATTTAAATGATAAAAAAGTGCAAGGTCTTGCAATCCAAAGCGCAATATGCAAGGACAAACAAGAAAAACAAACCTATCAACAGAAGACAGAG
>NC_049983.1:7199394-7243935 GCF_000003815.2 Branchiostoma floridae
AGAGTCTTGCAGAACAAAGAACATCATACAAAGCAAAGAAAGCAAATGAGACCTGTGAGCAAAAAGCAGCACAGCAAAGAGCATCATATAAAGCAAAACGAGCAAATGAGACCCCTGAGGAAAAAGATGAAAGACTTGCAAAACGAAGAACATCATACAAAGCAAAACAAGCAAATGAGACCCGTGAGCAAAAAGATGAAAGACTTGCAAAACGAAGAGCTTCATACAAAGCAAAACAGGCAGATGAGACAACTGAGCAAAAAGCAGATAGACTTGCACAGGAAAGAGCAAAACGAGCAAATGAGACCCCTGAGCAAAAAGACGATAGACTTGCAAAACGAAGAGCATCATACAAAGCAAAACAAGCAAATGAGACCCCTGAGCAAAAAGCCGAAAGACTTGCAAAACAAAGGACATCACGCAAAGCTAGCAAAGCAAAAAGAGCTGAACAAGAATCTTCACAAGAAAAAACGCAACGACAGAGGAAAAACTGTGATAGAGTGAGAAAAACATTGGCTACAAAATATGTTAGAGAACATAGCATAGACTATACCAGTGAACAATACAAATCAGACTTTCCTGCATTTCATTGCTATATAAAACAGCAGCCAAAGTACTACTGTAGCATATGTAGACAATTGTTATTTCATGACCAAGTGCGAAACTGCAACAATGCTGTCATAGACAAAATAGTCAATGATATTTCTGGTCAACATCATCTCTGTTCAAAGTGTTTGATTTGTCTTGAAAAAGACAAACCCATACCCAATGCTTGGACTAACAATATGGATCCAGGTGACATTCCATCATGCCTGAAACAACTCAGTAGAATGGAAACAAGACTTGTCAGTTTGAAATACACCTTCATCAAGTTAATTGTATTACCAGGTGGACAATTTGGTGAACAAGGTCAAGCCATAAGTTTCCCTACCAACATTGAAACTACTTGCCAACTGTTACCACATAGCCAAGATACAGCTGGGCTAGTAATAGTACACCCTTGTCAGACAAATGAAAGTAAAACACAAAGAACAGACCCACAACACATTGTACGATTTTCCAAAATGCATGAAGCTCTTACATGGCTGGTAACGCATAATCATCTATATTCACATGTGAACATAGCTACCTTTGAAAACTGGGTAAAAAAGTCAAGTGAATTCAATCCAATGATCACAGACGCCAATGAACCAGACTTCTCAAGTGCACCTTCTACTGTCCAAGAACTCTCAGCTTTTCCCTGTAACTACATTAATCCAAATGTCCAGTTACAATCTCTGTTGCAGAATGTAACAGACAATGTCCCAGTGATATCACTACCACGTGAAACATCACCACCACAAAGCATATTTAAAGAGACTGATCTTGAGGAACACTGTTTTCCACAGTTATACCCATATGGTAAAAATGGCTTCAAACAGACACGTGATGTACAACTAACAGACTTACAGTACTTCCAATCACGTTTGCTCAATATCAATGATTGCTGGAGAAAAAACATCCCATGGCTCTTCTTTGCCTTGAACTCGTATGAAATCAAGAAATTGTACAGTCAGATATCCATTGTATGTAGAATGCAAAAGCAGAGTAATGTTAGATCACAATCCATAGCACAGCCACTAACAGCAGGCGATCTGCATCATGAAATTGATCAACATGTTGAAAGCACATCATACACTTTTATGAAGAATATACGTGGAACAGCAGCTTACTTCAAGGACCAACTGCTAAACTTGCTAGCAAAAATAAACACTATTGGACCACCAACATGGTTTGTCACTGTGTCTGCTAATGATTTAAACTGGCCAGAATTGTTCATGACCCTGAATCCTGACCTGACCTATGAAGAAGCTAAAGCATTACCACAACAAGACAAATGGAACCTAATGAGATCAGACCCTGTCATGTGTGCGATACACTTTAATAGACGCACTGATGCACTTCTACGCTTCATACTGAAGAGTCCACAACATCCCATTGGTAGAATCAAAGATCACTGGATTCGTGTGGAATTCCAATTAAGAGGTTCTCCACAGTGAAATTTCTGTCACGAAGAAAGAACGACAATGCACATCCGGGACCTCTTCCCGCCTTTGGCTGTGGTCTCGCACCGGAGTTTCTTTTACGATTTTTATATCCGGCACACAGCGCACACAAGGGATACAATTCCGCCCACAAAAGTACGCCGGAAAATCCAATTATACCAGTGAACAAAGGTTTCCAGCCAACTTCCCATAGATTTTAGATATAAACTTCTAGTTTAATAATGATGCACATTTTACTGGAACACAACATGAAATTTTGAGGTAGTCCTTCCAAATGCGCCCCGGCCAGCTTTTTTTAAAAGCTTTCTTGTTTCTGGTACATATATGTTGCGTCGTGTGTATCGTTTGTGCCAAGCGCATCGTTTGAGGTCATACGATGCAGATTTTGCCGAGTTCCGATGTTTCTGATGAATTTTTGGCGGCGCCTCAGAGGCTAGCCTAATAGTATAGTGTGCGTCCGTTTGACAAGAATTCCCAAAATTTCAGAAATATGGATTTGTGATAGTTTGCTTCTATCTAATGAGGTCAGGATGTCTAAAATATACCCTTTTCTTATTTGTTCAGGTTGACAGCGAACTTCAGAGTAGACCCCTGTGGGGAGGTGTCTATGCAGCAGCTCAGCCATGTACTGTCAGACTTCCGCCTGACTGTAACTCAAGTTGGGAAACATGTTAGGAAGTGTTTCCCGGACGCAGCTTTCAAGTCAGGGAGAGGTACACGGGAGTCAAGATACCTAGGGATTTCATGCAGCCCAGCATTTCCAGTATTCCAGCCTTATGTGCAGCCTTCCACGTTCAGTGTTCCTCAAAATCCATGGCTTGTCAGAGTTCCCCCATCCCAGTGTCAGCCCACTCACCTCCACAGTTCCCAGCCTGCAGTATTCAGCAACTCCAGCATGCTGCAGCCCGCTCACCTCCACAGTTCCCAGCACTTCACACGTATGTGGTAAAACGGCTGTAATATGTCAAAGTGATTAGGTTTATGGGGCATTGAAACTTCTGTGTGCCGGCAGAGGTTAGGTTTCAACAATACAAGATACATGTACAATACAAAATAGAAAGCCCGATAAAAATGTAGGTTATTGCCCCATGCAAACTGTATATTGAACCTTTTTTTTGGTTGTTGGTTTGCAGTAAGTCTGCGGCATTCAGGCAGACCCCTTGGACTTAGAGAGTATGGTTATGAGCAGGTTTTTGCAAAGATGTAACATACAGTACTAGTATATTCTCCTTGGCCTCTCAAAAGTCTGTGCCCTGTAAACTGTTCATTACAATTGTACCTTCTTTCTGCGTAGGTTGCAAGTGCAGAATGGAGGGAGGAGATGCCATGTTGAAAAGTGTTGATATCGTTCCACCCAAGCGTGCTCGTTTGTCGGACCATATCAGTGAAGGGGTAAGTTGTTTGGGCAAAAGTCATCAAACTGTACTTTTGGTGTTTCACAGAAAATTTTATTGTGGTAGGGGCTATTTCTGCAGCAGAGTGTATATTTACAGGGAGGGTTTACTAGTACTACTACTAGCCCTTCCACTTGAACACACTTGAAGTACCTCCTCAAACATAGGACTCCCACCCATCCAAAAAATAGGCACGAGATGCCCTACCCAGGATTAAACTGGGTCTCCCAGTCACCAACTTAGTTGAATCTGGAGCTCAACTGTGAGGATACTACCAATTGAGCCACAGGGACATTCATAGTTATCTCTTGTCAAATCTTACTTCAGTTGAAATTAAGAGACTCATGATATGTTTGCACCTCAACGTAGTAAAAGTAACTCTAACACGCACTCCATGGTGTATGATTCTATACAATTAACCACTGGAGTTTAACTTTGACTGAAGGCTGCTACCACTTCAGCTACATGGACATCCCTCAAGTACAACTCATTCATATGTTGTTGTTTGTTGTATATATTGTTCTTACAGGACAGAAACCCACCAACGACGGGTGTCGTAGGCTTCTCCATGGAGACGACCCTTGCCCTCTTACCCAGGATGCACATGGAAGAACTACAGTCCGAGCTGAATCGGAGAAACATTGTGGTGAAACTAGCAGGTGAACACCAGAGGGGTAGGGGTGACTTGGAACATGTGCTGAGAGAGGTCATGACAAGGGAGTATGAAGTAGAGGAAGATGAGGGAATGGACACAAATGCTGGTAACACTAGCTCCACATTCGAGCACGGCGCTAGCAACACTAGCTCAGCATTCCAGCTCATGATAAGAGATGATGAAGCAGAGGAAGGCAAGGGAATGGACATGAGTAAAAATAGCTCTGCATTCGAGCACTGCAATAGTGACACTAGCTCAGCATTTGAGCACGGATCTTGGCTCAAAGAGGTGGGACCTAGCAGGCAAGCTCTTTCAAGGCCAAACAATGACCAAGCTTCTTCACAAAATCTTCCAGACCTTTCTGAATCTGAGCTCACAGAAAAGGACAAGATGTGTAGCAAGCAAGCAGCAGACATATCTAAGACTCCGGATACTCACACATACCCTGGACAGGTGCAGGTGAAGAAAGAGCCTATCACACTTGACTTTGATCGGTATATGAACAATGTTGGACATGTGACAGAACCATCAACAACACAGCAACCAGGCGTTGGAGATAAGTCACAGCCTAATGCTGCAAGTTCACAGCCTAACTCTGCAACTTCACAGAATTTGATAGTGAAAATCAAGACAGAGCCTGGACTGGAAGAAGAGACAGAATATGAACAGCTGCAGGACTTGAGGAGTGAGCTCTGTCCTTCCTCACCTGGACAACTGTCTCAAGAACTTGACAAGGTGGATGTCTCCTTAGAAGGAGGTGATGAGCCTTCAAGTAAAGAACCCCTAAAGGTGGGCTGACTAACTGTGGCTATTTTCATCACTTAGTTTTGACTTATATTTTTCGGATGAATTCAGATTAGTGAAAAGAAGAACTTGTGTAAGGAGCACTTACATAATGCGTGTATGTATGTAGGTAGTAGAGTTGTGTACCTCAAACATTCTAGCTCAGGTACAGGTAGCCGGGGTTTAGATCTGAACTATTTTTGTTGTTCATATAATGGTTGAATGTCAATAACGCAAATTTTTGAGCTCGTTTGAACTGATAACAATATATGTTTCTACTAAATTCTAGTCGTGTCAGACACAACTGTTTATCTGACGTCCTGGGTTCGAGTCCCCTGATATGTGTGACATTGTGCCCTTGGGAAAGGCACCTCACACGACTTTTTTCACTTCACTCAGGTGAAAATAAGTACTGTATCTAGCTATTGTCAGAGATGTCCCTCGGATAGGACGTTGATTGGAGGCCCTTTGTTTGAGGAGAGCCGCACCTCAAGCTCGAAGTTCAAGCATGTAATTTTTTAGACAGCATCGGAATGTATAGTCCATATACATATGAATCAATCCATATTCATTCTCAATAGGCTAATAAAAAAAATCAGTAAATACATCTGTCCACATAGTGTCGATTTTGCATGTTGGCCACAATGTCCTTTCTTCATGTCAGCTTCTTTGCTTTTTCTAATGGTAGTCTCGGAACATATCGCCTAGGAACGTATAGACCGTACACATCAGTGACAGCATGAATCCCTTTCATACTAAGATCGTAGTTGCATACGCTAATACTATTAGGTAATTGCGTTAATGCTTTAGTGATATTCAGTAACTAACTTCAAATACATGTAATAAAAATCTATTAATTTACTGCAAGACTAGAAATGGTTTTCTAATGTGATATTAGTCTTGTCAAAAGTAAATGAAAATAGATTAGTGTGAATTTATATTTGACACCCTAATTTTGCACAAAAACTGATCCATCTTTTATTATCTCAAAACATGTCATTATTAGAAAATTTTACGACAAAGATGTTAAGGTTTTCCGTATGAGTGGGATTGATTAAGAATGTCAATATTGTCTATTCTGACATTGATTGAACTTAAGCTAATATTTGTGGTAAATAAAGTATTGCTGATGTAGATTTTTTAAGAAAGCTTGTTTGCTACAGTTTATTCATGTATCTCACCATACGTCTTTCTTGTAACCAAATATTACAGTTGCACTTCCTATAACATATAACTACTCTGCAGGTTTCATAGGACCATTTTCCCTCGACCCACCAAGAGTTTTTTTTCAATACCGGATCTTGAAATAAAACATTAAAGAAATATCTCTAATAGTGCTCCGAAAGTGATGTTATGATTTCTCTGGCAATGTGAAGCAATGTTAAGTGTCTTGAAATGTTTTTATATTACTAACTTCAAGTTTTACTCACCTGTCTTATGCAATGCTGTAATGTGGTAATAATACCTTGACTCCGCCCCCCAGCTTAAAAGTTTCCTCACTAGCTAAATTGAAAAATAAAAATTAAATATGAAAGAATTTTAAACATGATTTTGTCATCATATGACTGACGTCAACTGCCCTTAATATCATTTTCTTTCAAGAGGAAATACAACACTTTGGTCCTAACAACGGTGACTAGACTAATATATTTTCCAAATTTTTGTGCAAAATGATCTGAGCAACGAACTTAGTTGTTACAAAAAAATTGTATTGTTCTTATTCTAACGACTTTGAAAATCCAAAGGATTCAACCTTTCTTTTAGACTTATTCTTTAGACGTATTCTTCCTGATGATAAGAATGACCGTGTCGAAGTTCTGTAAATGCAGAAATGTTAGCGGTGGATTTATGTTCGCGGTTTTCGCGGTGGCCAATTCACCGCGAATTTAAAACCGCCGCGAACATTTTTCCATGGCAGTACTAGTAAGAGACTACAGTGCATGGTGCTACTGCGAAATTAAAACCACCGCGAAAAGTCCTTTTTCCTGCTGCCGCAAAATTAAAGCCCCGCGAACTTAAATGCATTTACAGTAATCAGCAGTGGAAAGAAGACGACTCAGCTGACGGCCAACTCTCCAATGTCCTGTAATGACATATGACAAGTGGAATAATCATAACCTTGAAAACCTGCAATTGTATTTTGACAGAAATTGAAAATATGTTAATGAGGCAGCATTCTAATCCTAGTGAATAGGTAAGTCTCGACCTAGTTCCCACAACTCTCGCGAGAACTAGGTCACTCCATGAACAAGATGGACTGATAGCCATGGAAAATTTGGAGGTAACTGTTACTTTCATTTCAAATTCTGGGTATCAAATATCTGTAGCGACTTTTGGAGGGTGAATGTTTCTTGTACTGAGTCGAAGAAACTTGACAGAATGTTTGGAAACTTTGGAATACAATCAGAACAATTTTGCAGACAACGGCTGCCTTGATATTTGATTTCCAAGCAATTTGCACTTTCTTAAAGTGCACATATGGTATTCATAAATATATTGATCCAAGTATAATACAATCATCATAACAATAAAAGTGAACGCCCCCCTCCCCAAACTAAAACAACAATATTGTACCACCTTCCCGGTATTTGTCCTTCTCTACTTGCTCTGTGACATTTTCATCACATGCTCCGGTTTCCTTGTCACAGTATGCTTCATCAGAATTGGCCCACAGACTTGTGAACTGGTGGAAAACAAGGAAACCGATGATCCATGTCTTCAAATCGAACCGGGAAGTCGCCATCATGCCACATCAGCTGGCCAAACCGTGCACGAGCGCCCCCTTGCGATTTCTGTCAACATTTCAACTGTTCGGAGGTGACCATGCACTTGTATTAAAGCGTCGCATAGCGATATGCTTTAGTGGAAGTTATTAAAGGGAAGGTGACCATCGTGGAATATAGATTACGCAAATGAGGGCCTCATTTGTATGGCTAGTATGGCCTTCTTTCTTATTAAAGATGAGATTGTCTACATCTGTTGTTTCGGCGGTGAAGATGATCAACTAATATAATTCATGCAAATAAGCGAGATCATTATGCTGATTTGCATAATGAGTGAAAAACACATAATATATCAGTCGGAAAGGTTAAACCGTTGAGCTTAAGCATGGGGTCATGGAACTCTGGTATTGCATTACAATTCTCGACCTTCTTATTCAAGCGGGCCCGACCTACATTGCCGCGCGCGGGGAGGGGCCAGTTACAACCCTGGACAGCGGAGTTTGCGTTACACAGACTATTCTCGACCCACCCACGAGCAACTGCGTCGATCAGCAAAATCTTGACATATCCGCCTACGAATGTTTTCAGTTTTCGCACCATAGGCGTTATGAATTCGCCCCCCCCCCTCCCAATTTGTCCACAGTCAAGTTTCCCTCCCCCCGAAGTGTCCAGAACATTCTGCACAGGTTACATATGTTTATGAGTTAATCTCTAGGCACGAAGTACGTTAAATGACATCCCCCAGGCTAGCACGGCGCCGATAGATATCTAAGTATGTACGGATCATATTGTTTGAGAAGATACCGCATACGTCATGGCACTTTAGATTTACCCCCGAGATGTTACTGCCCATTACAGTGCGCAGCTAACAAACAACAGGACATGCATATGACGTACGCAATGGTCACTTTTAAATGACCATTCCTGATCTATCCGTCCTATATTTAGTAGACTACATCATAGAATGAATGCGGTTTCTAAACTCTCTGATCACTTTACGAATTTACGAATAGGTATTCTTTTTGTTAACCATGATTTCTTCATTTGTGCCATTTCTTTGTATACTGGGTCGCTTGACCATTGACCCAGTGCAAAAAAGAAATGGCCTGGAGAAGTAGTGTTTCATGAGCAGCAAAAAACAAAAGACGAAAAAAATGCCCCAGAGAGCCTGCTACGGATGTCAAGCGACCCAGTACAAAAAGAAATGGCCAGCAAAAGTGTACTACTGAGTAAAAAAAAAAGGCGGGAAAATGCCCAAGATCACCTGCTATGGAGGCTACAGTTTTGGTTTTTTTCTGATGCAATATACTAGTACTTTATTCACAAGGCCAGGCCTAGTGGTGTACCAACGTGTACGTCCCAGTCTACCAGAGTTCCCACGATCGTGAAGAAGCGCCTTGTCTTATGATGATGAAGATGTACATGATTTATATGGCATGCCCCAGGCTAGCACCACAGGAACAATACCATGTCCATGCCAGTGGTGTACCAACGCGTACGTGCAAGTCACCAGAGTTCCCACGATCGTGAAGAAGGGCCTTGTCTTATGATGATGAAGATGTACATGATTTATATGGCATGCCCCAGGCTAGCACCACAGGAACAATACCAGGCCCAGTGGTGTACCAACGCGTACTTGCAAGTCACCAGAGTTCCCACGATCGCGATGAAGCGCCTTCCTTGTCATTGATGATGAAATATTGTAGATGATTATGACGATCCTCAGGCAGTAATAACTGCTGCGTGATACCGTTGGCAAAAAAAGAACGCAATTATGATGATTTAGATGTCTTGGTAGCATCCATCGAGCGCCATGACAAAAAAGGTGGGTCTTTAGGGACTGTACAATATTTAGCGAGGGAGGGCCTGGGGAGGTTTTACCTGGGGAGAGCCATAGAAATATGTTTTAACCCGACCTTCTGACCACCAGGCCTCCCCCGTTAAATATCGCACAGTCCCTTTTTGGGCCGCACCTACTTTGACGTCTTTGATTAGTTCATCAGAACAGATATAAAGAGCTGTTGTTATCTACAAGACAGTTCAAGACTTGAGGGAACCATCGAGCTCACCTCCCACAACAACGTCCAGAGATATTCGAGACAACAGACGTCCAAAATTTAACCCCCCCAAAAAAACGGTAAGAGTGCTACATTTGAGTTAAGCCTTTTTTTCTATTTAGAAGTTTGGCGACTTAGCTATAGCCGCGATTTGAACGTCAGTGTAACCACGCCGAAGTGACGCAGCTCTGCTACAGAGAATCACCCGAGGTAAGCCACCTTTGCAAATCAAGAATTTAGTTCGTCCGACGTGTCGGTGAGCTCCAAATGGGCATTTTCGGCCGGAGAACGACCGACGTCCTGCCGATTACGCGGGCTTCGGACGATTTTTCAGCTCAGCCGACGCTCGCAGGTCCCTGGAAGCTGCGCTTAAATTCAGTGAGGCCTCGGCGACGATTTTTGAACTTTTTATGAGATTTTGGATTGGTCTGTTGCAAAATTCTTATTAATAATATTGTTTTTGGGTGCCCGTCCACCCCACTCATGTCCTACATATTTCCCAAAACTCAGAAGTTAAAGTTTATCCAAATATTAGCTTTTTAACAGGTTAGTCGATTCTCACATCGTTTATGTCCAAGAGATGCTGCCATGTCATGGGAGAGATATAATCATTAGTGTTGGATAGACGACACCCGAGCCCCGTCTAATTTGTGGAGGGCAGATTTTTAGCGAAAAATACAGCCGATGCTCGGGCGTTGTTGAAATTCGGCCGGCGTTCGCCAGAATTGCAAAGCCGACTGCACTAGCCCGACCTAGGGTGCATTAGCCAGACCCAGGGTAGGTTCAACCGACGGCCGGAGGGAGATCTGAGCCACGGGAGGGCAAGGTGGGATAAACCGTGTTGCATTTTATGTCATACCCGCCCGAAAAAATACTTTATATTGGGATATGCGTCAGGAGGGATATGCGTCAATGTGGCAATCAGTCAGAGACATTAGATTTACATTTATATCACTTCGGAAATTGAGACTTGAAACTCGGAATTCATAGACAGAAGATCACCATAAATATAATTCCAGTCATACATTTGAGATTTCTGGAGCGAGGACCTGTCCAGAGTAGATGATGCCTTAACTGTGACTGAACCGGGCGTAAATATTATGGCATGGTCTTGGACTGGTGGGTATCAAATTTCGTCGTCGAAATTGATAGTAAGCTACATACCAACAGAAATTGCTCTCTTTCGTACCCACAAGATTTCCTATTAGTTTGAAATCTATAAAAGCTGATCATATGAAATGAGAGGGAAAATTTCACGAAAATCAGCTGAATTCAAGTCATATTGTTAATAGAAATATGACTGGTCCAAATGGGATCCGTAAGTACTGCCTCCGTACGAAATCCTACGGAATCCAACGGATTGGGGAGAACGCAGACACGTGCATGCTGAACTTTCTCTACGTTCGGGCTGCGGATTCACCCCCTGTACGAGCCAGTACGGGCGACGCGCGAGCCCTGTACAGCCAATGCGAGTAAGTAAGCAGCTCGTATAAGTGCGGCCTGCATACGGTAACGTGGTAATCGCACAGAGATCGTACGTTGTAAGCACGGACAACTCACCACTTGCGCAACGAACGATGCTTGCAACCGCGCTCCCGGCAAGGCGTGGCGTGTTGACCACATATAGTATACGCTGTACTTACACCTTGCGAAACCGTGCGAGTGACGTGCGTTGAGACGTACTCCGTCCCTGCTCTTGCCATGCCTTCCCACGTTTTTAGAAAAACGTCGCGGCGTGGCCTAAAAAAAAGTATGGACAAAAAACACGTACGCGGGTTTAGCTTTAAAGAAAATAAAACTGCACGGGAGTCTCATCGATTGGCGCGGCGGCTAGCGGATAGCATTGCACTGGGTCTGAGGAAAATTGACCCCGCCCAAATATACAGGTTCTACTGTTGAACAGCTGCGGCCTGTCGCAACGTCATTTCTTGTCGACAGGCTTGTAATCATTCATCTTATGTACTGATTTAGAGTAGTTCAAGCTCTAATTTCACAATAGTTTTAGCCGCCTTTTACGGCTAGAAGCGCAGAACTGATCTTCGCGGTATGGGCGCGGTCACATAGGTCGTGCCTCGTACGGTTTTGATCCTATAGGATTTTCAAGCAGGCTGTGACAGAACCAACCACCGACATGAATCCCAAATAGCATTCTATGTGACAGTTGAACTTTATAGGAGACGTACATGATTGTCCTCCAAAATGCCCGAAGTTAGCAATCGTACAGCGATCGCACGACCTATAGTATGTGACCGCGCCCTATAAGAACCTCCCCCAACGCTAACCTCCAGCGCTTGTGGAATGCCGTGAAGGAGTATAGGGGTCCAAAGAATTTCCGGTTTACGTTTAGTCGATCTTTCAGTATTTACCGTTCTGAACGGACACCGTCACTACCGGGCCATTCGTTGTGACTTTTGGGCAATCGACGCTCGACTTCGGGAAAAATTTGTCAATAATGTTTAACGATGCGTGCTGGATAACAAATATTTAAAACTAAAGTGACAAATTACGCTTCACGCATAATTTACTAACAACGCTTAACGCAGAATAAGAGGGACTGCTGACGAGTAACCATGAATCAATCCCGTGCGCCAGGCCTGCCCCAGGCCTGTTTCTCCCTGCCCCGGACCCAATGAACCCGCCTTACAACAGACCCTGTAGGATTAGCCTCCGTAGCAGTCTTCGAACGGGGCTAGGTTTTATCTTTAAAGTTATCTTATCTTTAGCTACTGTATGATCGCCATGCCCCAGATACACCCACCCGGCCCCAGACCTCTGCTTCAGCCCCGCCTGATGACTATCGGAGACAAGACCTGTGGATCCAGTCTTGCTGCGTCGTGTCTCATTCCATTCCAACACGATACGCCTAAGGCCAACACTATGTACCTAAGGCCAGAGATACAGTCATTATCCCCATACTGGTCTTGGCGGGCAGGAGAGGCGACATATCTCGTCGATAACATGAACAACAAATGCGCCACGAAGTTTGTCTTTTGTATGCGACAATTTTACCATGGTGTCTTTCGGAATACGAGTGTATCTAGACACCTACGTGTGAAGATCCTCCAAACTTAACTGAAACCACCTTTGCGCTGGTGACCTCCGTTCCCTATATATGACAGAATGATCGACATGATGATAGCGGTCGCCTCCATAGGAAAAATAACTGATTGCAGACAATATATATGGGAGAACCGGTTCTCCAACACAGGTACAATATCAGCCTTGAATAGCTACATGATTTCATGCACCAAAGTTTTCATATTTGTTGAGGGGTATGTCTTGATAATGCCCCAGTTACAATTTATTGTTATTATTATATTCAAACTTGAGGGAAAGACAAATTGTGTATGCGTGCGATGCGGTGTGTGTGTGTGGTTATTTGTTGGAAATAAATCCTTACATATGGTTTTCCGGTGACCAGTCCCCGACTATTCTATCATATCTACTATTGTTTCAAGTCATGCTGACCAGGACATTACAATCACCATCTCATTTAATCCTAATATTGTTTCTTTTGTAGACAACCATGGGCTACAAGCTGGCGATGTTCCTGGGCCTGTCCGTACTCCTGATGGTGCTGATGGTGGACCAGGCAGACTCGGCCTGCTGCAACAAATCTAGAAAGTGCCATGGATGGTGGCTTTCGAAGTGTAAAGATGAGTGTAGCGATGGAACAGACGTAAGGCCACAGCAATTGAATTTTATAGATGACATACTGTGTGACCAGGGTCCAGTGTTCAAACTCACGTCGAGAGTGCACGGAATCCTGGTGGGGTGGACAGCCATGTAAAACTGTAGGGCAGACGTCAGAGTTAAGTTTCGCAGTTGAAGGGAATGTGCCACCTAATCCTTGAAAATCCTTTTTTTTCTTGAAAATTTTGGCCCAAGCTGGAGAATTTGGGGGAGAAGGAACAGGTGGATTTGATGAAAAGGCTGGGCTGTCTCCCATGGCTGTCTAGCTGGCCTGTCTAGCTGGCCTGTCTGGCAGTTTGGCCAAGCAAGGGAGGTCATAGGAGGTCACCACGTAACTGAAGGCCAGTCTGGCGGAAAACGGGTGTTGCCATGTACAGAATTGAATTTTGACTTGATATATTTTCCCTTCACGTTATCTAAGATTTTAAGATTGAAGATAGTCTTCATCGTACATAACTAGGGCTGTCTGCTTTGAAACAAAGCGAAAATGCAGCAGTGTGTTTTTAAATCAAATGTTACACCGCGAGTCACCTGTTTTTTTCTCCCTCAGACGACTCTCTAAAGGTGGTATCTCACTGCACTTACGTCACGCTTGCGTCACTGCGGGGTCCGAAAGATACTCAACGAATTTCAGAGATATAGAACGAATTTTCTTACGTTTTGTGTATTTTGTTGTCGTCTAAGTCATACTTTTACGTATTACGCAATATCTAAATTATGAAAAATCGGAGAAAAGTAACACAACAGTGCTGCAGTGAACGAACCCCGCAGTGACGCAAGTGTGATGCAAGTGCAGTTAGCTCGAGAAAACACCTTAAGGGAACAAAGCGCCAGGCATGTGACTCCGGTCACCTCGGACTGAATTTAATCTATCTTAAAGAATCAGGTGAGGATATAACTCCTCCGGCTGGCCGACTCCTCTAGCGTACTATTTGTCCGTATTTATTTGTCTGTATTCACTGGCCTTAGAGCGTTTGCTCCGTCAACATAGCACCTCTGTATATCAAGGATATTATAAACTATTCAACGTTCTCTTACATGTTTTGACATAATAAATGCCTATGGATCCGGAGAAGCCGTATTTTTGACAGAAAATAAAATGTTTTAGCTCAACGTAAATAAAACAGTCACTTTTAATTATACCAAAACCTGATAAAGATTTTATAGGAGTCAATATCTACAAATGTCGAAAAGGTGCAGTTGACTATTTTCTCGTGATGAGTGGTAACAACGTAGATCTTATTGCGTGTTAACGTCTATTTCTAACGAAATGTGCAATGATAGTAGTCATTTCGCGGGTTTGATATTGCAAACTAACACATTTTGACTGCATCCATGTACATAGCCCACCCCTTGCTGTGGACGCGGGAGGTGCAACATCTTCTGCTGTAACTGCGATGGCGGTTGCAGGGGCTGTAACGCTAAGAGGTGAGCAGTGTCCATCATATACATATACGAGGGTCGGGCAAAATGACATTGTTTAACAACAAGCTCATTTCTTTTAATCGAATGGATTGGAATTTGGCACAAAGGTAAAGACATATATCCTGAAAAATTGGGCCCGTTGGAAAACCAATGTCATTACTTTTTGACTGTTTCTCGTATATCATGGGAAAGACCGTATTGTCTTTCGAGTAGCCTTTGTTCACAGAGATGTTTTTGCGAACCAGGGTCGCAATAAGGCCCTTACCTTTAATCCCAGCTTCTGTTTACCTGTAGAACTAAGCGTAAATTTTATCATTGTTCTCAAGGACGGTGGCTGAAGAGAATGCCATCGCTGGCCGCGGACTTGAAGATGACGATGTCGACAACGACATATCGCAGTAAGCTATCATTTAGATGACTCATAGGGATAGCATTAATTGTCAAGATTTCTATTTCCAGTGGATACATTAATTCTCGCGATCACAAGAAAGACTGTTTTCAGGCTGCTGGTAAGGCCACACACTGACTTAATTTTATGGATGACAACCGCGCGTGCATTGGTTTTCGCCTGTTTTCCAAAACAAATGGCCACGTGTTACACAATATCACGGTTGTTGTCGCATTTACACTGCATATTAGAGTTATTTGATGTCGTTTGAGGTCGTTAGAGGTGTTTAGGCAGACCCGATGAACATCAGCCTTGTCCTCTCTTTGTAGACTGGCTGAGGAAGCCCGCAGCCTCCTTGAGCTGCTGCAGCAGGAGAAGGATGAGTACGCCATGCACCGCCGCGTGTTCGGAGAACACGACGTGGATAAGGACACCAAGCTATCCCAGGAGGAGGCTCTGAAGATGCTGAAGAAGATAGGGACGGACGTCAGCCAGCTGCCCGCTGATTGGTTCACCTCCCTGGACACCAACGGCAACGGGTTCATCGACCCCGAGGAGTACGACAAGGACATGGCGAAAACCTTGGGGTAGTCCCAGAAGGTAAGGGTGCGATCACACTTGCCTAGTATCCAGCCGTATTTAAATATAGCTTCCGAGTCTCTTCTGTGCTCTCCGAGAGGACTTAAGGTTTAATCAATTTTTGTCCTTGTTTCCAACAGGACCCCGGAATGGCGATGGTCCCAACGTACGCTGCATGTGCCGAGCGCCATCCTGGCCTTCCAGCCGTGACCGCAGATCAGCCGCATAGAGTTTAACTGCTTTTGCCTCATTTAACTCGTAACGTAAGGCTCGTGAGGGGGGTTTCAATATTCAACATACAGTGGTCTCGTGACAATGAAGTGAAAATGGAATCACCGTGCAACAGTCAGTCGGAAGATCATCATTGATCTTTCATCTTCCAAAAATGAAGAGAGAAAAATGATAAGTGTTAAATTGGTTAACATCTCTAGATCTGGATTACAGTTATGGTCGTAATGTGCAAAAGGTCATCACCATCATTCTATTGAACCCATAACAAAAATCTGTACGAAGTGGCATCCTATACCAAATTTTGATGCAGTGCCAGGGCAAAGGAGGCCAACATGTACACTTTGATCTGAAAATGACCATAGAGTAATTCTTAAAGGCTTGTAAACGAAAAAGAAATTAAACCAAAAACATATTGGGATATTTGCCCACTCCAAACCAAACCAAATCAAATCTACGACATATGGCTGCAAAGTGGAAAAAAAGCTTAAGTTTTGACCAAATAGCAAAAGGTGAATAAACAAGACATGAAACAATATCAATATATTTCCCTATTATTCCTGTGTTAAAATATAATCACAGTGCAGCAATGATTTTTAGTCAGTAGTCTTTTAGGTATCAAAATTATTCTTAAAAAAGTGTTTTTTTGGTCAACGTCTTATAAATCATCAGCTTTGTTTGGCAAATACCATGTAGGTGTTACAATCTATTATACATTCTTTGACAGGCACAGAACACCTAGTTACGAAACCTCAGTGTTGCATCTACAACACAGAAAGCCCACATCACATAACAGTTAAAGTTATTTCGTTGATAAATGATAAACAAGTGTTTGAAATCCGTCTCACGGCCTATACAATAGATGAAAGGGTTCCCACAACTTTCTCTCAAATACCACCTCTTCAGAACTTACAACTTTCTCTTAAAATCATTTCATTACATTCCATCCATATCGAGTTCTTGTAACCTTTTCATTTCATCTCCATAAATCTAAATCTTGAGTTTCCAGACGTTCGTGGCAACTCGAATGGAACCTTTATCTCTCTTGTTTGACTTTTCATGACCGACGGAGCCCAAAGATCAGCTCTTGCCGCTCTATATAACCAAGATTTCTCGCAATAAAAGAAAATGCATGGTGTAATGATTTGTCATTGTTTTTTTCACACATGAGTGAGTGAGTGAGTGACAGAATATTAACTTTTGAATTTCATACAGGGTAAAAATGAGATGTGACAATTAGCCAGCTCTGTAGTGATTGACAAAAATAAGATGTGACTGCCAACATTCAAATAGCTGAAAGTTTATCTGCAAACTATCATCAAGTTAGGAATCTAACCTTTTATAGGCACATGTAAGAAAAAAGGGGAATATGCTTTTCCCGGTTACTTATTGGGAATTACTTCCCAGAGTCTATTTTCCGCACACATACAGAACACAGCGAAACTGGCCATTTTCCGCACACATACGGACTGCTTGCTTGAGAGTCACATCCTCGTGTCTCCTCTCTGCGCCCGACTGAAACAACTGGTCTCTCTCTCTCCCCTCTACCAGCAAGCCTGTCCATTTTTACACATAAGAATTCACTACTGTGTACAAGGTGCATGCTCCCACTTACATAAGCATCACGGAGGTGATAAACCCTTTGTACCCCAAAAATCAAAAGTCATCAAATAGATAAACATATGTTGGTGGGAACCAGGTAACTTAGCCGTCAAAAGAAATACGTTACATACAGTTTTCCAGATGGGACACTTACATAATATATTTGACACAGTTTCCAAGACTGCTAATCATCATGTTAATTACCAGACCTCACACCTCCACTCTGTGGCACTGTGTGAGGTGTCAAAATGATTACAACACATCAAAAGTAAAAACAAAGTTATCTAAAAATATTCTATAATTTCGCTCTTCCTCCACACACTTCCCCCTCACCCACCCACCTTACAGACCACGCAAGCCTGACACTGTCAGAGAAGCTCAGAAAACATTTCGGACAGTTCTGCTTTCGACCTTAGACCAATCAAGGAGGTTTTATCAAGTTTGATAAAACATCATTGGACCAATCAGCCAAACACTAAAAATGACAAAATTGAAATTATCATAACTGTTATGATAATTTCAATTTTAAGATTACCCGGTCTCTGCTAATTAACTGGGCGGGTGGGCAACACCTCTAGCACCGTAGAGATAACGGCCAGGTCTGCAATTGACAGGTTTTAATAATGGTCGAAAGCTGACCTTTTCCCAGACTATTGCAGCTTTATGTAGTATTTACTTCTGCAAAATAAGTTGATTGTACGTTTTGGTAACATTTCTTTCACAAGATAAGTAAAACGTTGTTACAAGAGTGTTAAGGGTGTTGTATAAGGGTTGAATAAGGGTGTTGTTAAAAGACCCTGTCAAATGTAATGGCGGCAAACAAGTAAAGTTGTGATTGCCCGAACTGGCAACGCACCCATAAAATTGGACTGTACACACCACTCCCCTGACAAGACAGGTTGGATGGCTTTTGTAGGACTGCGTGCTTAATTGTCATACTCAGACTCTGTCACTGGCAGATACGTAGGCAGCTAAAATTAGAGACGCTCTCTCCCTGGCCTGGGAAAAGTTTGCCGGTCTTCCCCTCAGGCATCAGGTTCAATAACTTACGCACGAATGCGTGATTAAACGTTGTATTCGGGCTGTGCCATTGGTAGATACGTAAGGAGCTAAAATTAGAGAAGCTCTCTCTAGCCTGGGAAAATTCTGCCCTGTTGGCTCCAAAAAGACCCGGTTTTCGCAACGTGTGCGTATACTATTTGGAGACTCTCATCACAGTTTCCTTGTCGTGTTTTTCTGCCTGATCATTCTAGAAAGGGCGTCACATTGCAAACATTATTTGACGCCAAATGACTGACGTTTTGTAGAAAGTGTTTGTGAAAGAAGACTCTGTGGTGCCGTCTGGGAATCAAGGGTTACCATTATATCAAAATCCCCGTGTTTTTACAAGAACGTAGCTATGTTCTGATGGCCCCATAAATATTTATCATTTCATCGTTCGTACAGGTTGTTGGGGAATGTTCAAAATGCCGGTACCGAAACAGTTGTGGTCATTATGTTCGATCAGTTGTACGTCTTTTCTAAATTCAATTTCCTGCTGTTACGTACTACTCTGATCTCCAGTACAGTTTGGAAGACTATATACCATTTTAAAAGATAAAGGCAATACACAATGTAGTACTACATTTATACTGGTAAAGTGTCCACCTACCAAATGTAATGGTGGCAAACATGTAAGGTTCTGTGGAAAGTACTCTTTTGCAGATGCCTCGAGTTAGATTTGCTAGTATTCTTCCTTCTTTACTTGTGAATGCGACTGGTCCTCGTTGTCATGTTGGATAACCTGGCTTGTACTCTTCGTAAAAGTTATTGCTATTTGCCCGAACTAGCAACGCATCCGTAACAATAAACTGTATACGCCCCTCCCCTACAAAAACAGGTTGGATGACTTGTGCACAAATGCGTGCTTAATTGTTATACTCGGACTCTGTCATTGGCAGATACGCAGGCAGCTAAAATTAGGGACGCTCTCTCTCTAGCCTGGGAAAAGATTTACCCTACCCTGAAGCATTAGGTTAAATAACTTACGCACGAATGCATGTGTGCCTAAACGTTGTATTCGGGCTCTGCCATTGGTAGATACATAAGGAGTTAAAATTAGAGAAGCTCTCTCTCAAACCTGGGAAAGTTTGCTCTGTTCGCACCCAGAAGATCCGTTTTTACAAGGTATGCTTATACTACTTGAAGACTTTCATCACAGTTCTTGAGTTTCCTTGTCATGTTTTTCTGTCTGATCATTTACCTGCACAAATAATTTGACGCCAAATGACTGACGTTTTGTATAGTCGAATGCGCTTGTGAAAGAAGACTCTGTGGTGTAGAGTACGGATAAAGTTAAGACTTTGCATGAACGCAGCAAGGTTCTGATGTCCCCGTAGTTATCTATCATTCGTACAAGTTGTTGGGGAATTTTCAAAATGCCGGTAATGAAACAGTTGAACAGTTGTGGTTATTATGTTGGTCAATTTGTAGAATTTTCTAAATTCACTTTGCTGCTGTTGCGTACTACTGCTGCTGTACTCTGATCTCCAGTACAGTCTGGAAGACTATATACCATTTTAAAAGGCAAAGGTAATACACAATGTACATGATCCTGGTAAAGTGTCCATCTACCAAATGTAACGGTGGCAAACATGTAAGTTTCTGTGGAAAATACTCTGTCGCAGATACATTTACCTCGAATTAGAATTACCTCAAATTAGAATTCTTTTCGTGTGAATGCGGCTATACGTTATCTAAAGGTCCCCGTTGTCATATCGGAGACTCTGACTTGTACAAGTTGTTGCGATTTGCCCGAACTTGCAACGCACCCATTAAGTTGGATTGTACACGGCCCTCCCCATGGAAAAACAGGTTGGATGACTTGTTCACAAATGCGTGCTGAATCGTCATACTCGAACTCTGTCATTGGCAGATACGCAGGCAGCTAAAATTAGGGACGCTCTCTCTCTAGCCTGGGAAAAGATTTACCCTACCCTGAAGCATTAGCTTGAATAACTTACGCACGAATGCATGTGTGCCTAAACGTTGTATTCGGGCTCTGCCATTGGTAGATACATCAGGAGCTAAAATTAGAGAAGCTCTCTCTCTAGCCTGGGAAAAGTTTGCCCTGTTCGCACCCAGAAGACCCGTTTTTTCGCAATGTGTTTTTCTTGTCATGTTTTTCTGTCTGATCATCCTAGAAAGGGCGTCACCTGCAAACATAATTTGAAGCTAAATGACTGACGTTTTGTAGTTGTAAAAGAAGGCTCTGTGGTGTAGTGTACGGATCAAGTTAAGACTTGCCATATTAACATACCACTTTTTTCGCATGAACGCAGCAACGGTTTGATGGCCCAGTAGTTACTTATCATGTTATCGGTCTTACACGTTCTTGTGGAATATTCAAAATGCATGTACCGAAACAGTTGTGGTCATTATGTTCGGTCCGTTGCTACTGTTACGTACTACTCTAATCTCCAGTTTAGAAGACTTTATACAATTTTAAAAGATACAAAGGCAAAATACAATGTACAAAATTCTGGAAAAGGGTTCACATGCCAAATGGTGACAAATCTGTAAGGTTCTGTGGAAAGTACTCTGTGACAGATACATTTGCCTCGAATTAGAATTGCTAGTATTCTTCCTTCTTTTCGTGTGAATGGTACCGTTGTCATGTTGGATAACCTGGCTTTGTACTGTTCGTAAAAGTTATTGCTATTTGCCCGAACTAGCAATGCACCCATCAAATTGGACTGTACATGTCCCTCCCCTTAAAAAAACAAGTTGGATGGCTTGTACATTAATGCGTGCTTAATTGTTATACTCGGACTCTTTCACTGGCAGATACGCAGGCAGCTAAAATTAGAGACACTCTCTCTCTAGCCTGGGAAAGGATTTACCCTACCCTGAAGCATTAGGTTAAATAACTTACGCACGAATTGGTTGATACATAAGGAGCTAAAATTAGAGAAGCTCTCTCTAGCCTGGGAAAACTCTTCCCTGTTCGCACCCAGAAGACCCGTTTTCGCAAGGTGTGTGTCACATATGATACTATTTGGAGATCCTTGTCACAGTTCTTGAGTTTTGTTGTCATGTTTTTCTGTCTCATCATTCTAGAAAGGGCGTCACCTGCAAAAACAACTTGACGCTAAATGACTGACGTTTTGCAGAAAGTGCTCTGTGGTGTACTGTGGGAACCAAGTTAAGAGTTCCCGTGTTTTCACATGAACGTGGCAACGTTTTGATGGCCTTGTAGTTATCTATCATTTCATCGTTCGTACAGGTTGTTGGGGAATGTTCAAAATGCCGGTACCGAAACAGTTGCAGTTGACCGGTCATTATGTTTGGTCAGTTGTACGTCTTCTCTAAATTTCCTTTGCTACTGTTACGTACTACTCTTATCCCCAGTACAGTTTAAAACATATTATGGCAATACGCAATGTACTAGTACATAATTCTGGAAAAGGCCTCACCTGCCATATGTAATGGTGGCAAACATGTAAGGTTCTGTGGAAAGTACTCTTTTGCAGATGCCTCGAGTTAGATTTGCTAGTATTCTTCCTTCTTTACGTGTGAATGCGAATGGTCCCCGTTGTAATTTTGTATAACCTGGCTTGTACTGTTCGTAAAAGTTATTGCTATTTGCCCGAACTAGCAACGCACCCATCAAATTGGACTGTACATGTCCCTCCCCTGAAAAAAAAAACAGGTTGGATGGCTTGCGCACAAATGCGTGCTTAATTGTTATACACGGACTCTGTCACTGGCAAAACTACTTGGATACTCTCATCACAGTTCTTGTGTTTTTTTGTCATGTTTCTCTGTCTCATTCTAGAAAGGGCGTCAGCTGCAAAAATAATTTGAAGCTAATGACTGACGTTTTGTAGAAAGTGCTTGTGAAAGAAGGCTCTGTGGTGTAGAGTACGGATCAAAACTTGCCATGTTAATAGACCACGTGTTTTCGCATGAACGCAGCAACGTTTTGATGGCCCGGGCCCCTGTAGTTACCTCCATGAAATGTCATGGAATGGAGGTTATATTTTCTGTTATGTGTCTCTGTATGTGTAGATGATTACTCAATAACGGCTGGATGGATTGGTTTCATACTTGTTGTGTTGGTGGGGTGTGATGAAAGCTCGAATCGATGAGATCTTGGGAGCGGTATCTGTCGTTATAATCGATGTAATAATATCAGAAATCACCCCTATATTTGAGATATATTGGTACAGGCATCGTGCTGTATGTGTTTGTTAATGGGCTTAGCTGTAAGCAGGTAGTGAGGTGACAGCTGTTTGGGGAACCCCCAGTAGTTTTATTTATGTCTGCTTAGGACTGTTTGAAATATGTGTAACAGTTGGCACAGTAGTTACCTCCATGAAATGTCATGGAGGTTATATTTTTTGTTATGTGTCTCTGTCTGTGTACAAGATTATTCAAGAACGGCTGGATGGATTGGTTTCATACTTGTTGTGTTGGTGGGCTGTGATAAAAGCTCGAATCGATGTGATTTTGGGCGCCGTATCTGTCATTATAAATGATGTAATAATATCAGAAATCACCCCTATATTTGAGATATATTGGAACAGGCATCGTGCTTCAAGTGTTTGTTAATGGGCTTAGCTCCAAGCAGATAGTGAGGTGATTTGTATGACAGCGAGTTTTTTTTAATATGATAATTAGTTTTATTTATGTCTGCTTAGAATATCATGGAGATGTGAAGCGTAAGTATAATTGTAAGAAGTTGAGGTACATTTAACGGTAATGCTTAACAGGTATGGATGTCTCACATACTGTACTGCTGATTTGAGTGACATGGTGATTAAAATGCCATTAGGTCCTCTCATCTTAGATGGGTTGGGTGTCAGAAGTTTTATGGGTGATACAGATGTTCTGATTTCGTTACGATAAGGGACAGTTGTTAGTTGTCTCTTTCGTAGCCAATGGTACTTATTTTTTAGCAGACGGGGTTGGCGCCAAGTATTCATCTTACAGTTGATGTAGGGCTATCAGAGGAAAGTGTGCATCTCATTTTTGTACCGTGTGAACAGCTGATGTTATGACATATTGGTGGAAAATCAAATCACCATCTGACTAACGTTGGCCACATCCCTTATTCTTTCTGAGTTTCCCAACTTCCTCCCACCACACTGCTCTGAGGCACATAGTCGAACTCAATAATGCTGACAACCTTAGACAGTTTAAATGCCAAACATCAAGCTTAAGGAACACCACGCTACCATATGCCGTCGACCTCTTAAACGCACATTACACAATTAAGTGTCACATTTTAATAATTACTAATCAGATGGACATCCTCTGTGTCATTAAATAAATACACCACTACTTTCCCATAACATTTATAACCATTACTCTCAAATACAACCGACTATAAACATACATACCATCCACAAAAAAGCAATAAATATTTCATGGAGGTATGAGGTCCCCGAACTCTAGTTATTTATCATTCTATCGTTCGTACAAGTTGTTGGGGAATGTTTAAAATCCATGTACCGTAGCAATTGTGGTCATTATGTTCGGTCAGTTTTTAGGATTTTCTAAATTCACGTACGATTGTTACATGCTGTTACGTACTACTTTGATCTCCAGTACAGTTACTTCCGATCGAATGCGTGTCATTGGTGGATACGTCGGGGAGCTATAATTAGACACGATCACTACCCTGGCCTGGGAAAAGTTTGCACCTGCTCGAACGACGCCCATTGACGTCTAAGACTGAGAGAAAGCACTTTTTGCCAATGCATTCTTGACAATACTCTTTTACCTGGAAAAAAACTCTGATGTCAAACGTAATCCATATGTAGCAATATGCTTCATCTAGAGCTTTCATATTGTCTGTAATATCGACACTTATATGTTGCAGGGACACTCGCATACACAATGCAATGTAACCCGATGGATGTTTTGTCTTGAATACAAAGGTACTGGACAGGACTAAGATGACCAGTCCCTTAACGCTGTTTCTGGCACTGACAGTCCTGGCTGGGGCCGTGTATCCAGGTAAACATTATCTGATATATATATAAAGGGAAACTGATATATATATAAAAGGAATCAAGAAAAATTAGTATTTATCGTTCGGATTTAACAGTTGTCTTTATTCAATTACCATTACTCAAAATTCGTAATATCAAATGCGTCTTTGATGGACGCTTATCAAATTAGACATCATAAGTGCGTCTTAGACATCATAAGTGCGTCTTTGATGGATTGATATCAGATCAGATATGATAAGTGCGTCTTTGATGGAGTGATATCAGATTAGATATGATAAGAGCATATTTAGTGGAGGCACATCAAATTAGATATGAATTTAACTAATTTTTGTCCACCACAAGCCAAGAGCTTGTCTTCCCAGGAAAAGCAGCTTAATGATGAAAACGGCTCATTTGACATCGAGGAAGCGGAAGTTCTACTTGAAAAGCTTGAAGGTAAATGGATTGGTTTTCTTTGTATTGCTAAACAATTGGTAAACAGGGCTCCATATATTGTATACCTTGGTATCCCAGGTACCTACCTGTAGTAGGTCTTTATAATTCTAGTTAGAATTGGAAGATGTCTTTTGCTGCTCGACCATGGACTACTTATGGTGCAAAAATACATATTTTCTCTAAAAAATGAAGCAAGGCGTGCTGCTTAATTATACTAAAAAGTGTTACTGTTTTGTTTAGCGCACCGTAGTTTGCGCTACGTATCTGATAAATCTTATATTTAAACAAAGATTTGGCAGAGGAAGAAGTGATGACCGACTACAACATCGGCGATGATGATGACATGGTGCTACTGGGAAAACGACAGTCTCTACCTGGTACGTTTGGCTAATTGCTGACGTCTCGTATCCGCAAGATCACGTGTTAATAAAATCACGTATCTATAGTCTGTAACTCTCGCGAATTTATGTTCTGAAATGATTGGTCATCAGTATTGATCCTGAAGAAGGCGACAGCTAGTGTTCGTTGATCCGTGTATACTTTGGTGTTGGAAGAAAGCTTAGCACTGTACTGTGATCATTACCAACAACGTTAAGCTTCCATGATGATATTATCTACGTTGACCATTTTGTGAGTGTGAATTCTATGATTACAAATTGATGTTTGTCCATGTGTCATGTTTTCTGTTGCTTTGGCCAGGCACTTTGGCCAGAGCAAAACAAATTATTTACAATCAATGTAATGTTTTAGTTTAAAACTACCAGAATACACAATGTACAGAATATAGATATATAGATATACATGTAGATATACATCTATTTCCCTCTCACAGAGCCAGTGTTCAAGGGCTGTTATGCGGACACTCACACTCGCAAGTTCCCAAATGCTGCTGAATTTAGGAACAACCAGCAGTCCACAGCCAGATGTGTGAGCCGCTGTAAGAGCAAGGGTTTCGCCTATGCAGGTAACAAAACATGTCTTTACAGATGCCTGAAATCTGACTATTGGCATAAATTAGACCGCGACCAAAAATGTATGGCATCCATCTTTAACAAGACTGGCATTTGCACTTATAAGAATTCAAATCCATCCCTACCAATAGCGTTTTATAATTGAAGAGCTAAATCACATCTCCTGATCAACAAATCTGCCTCGCAGCTAGCCTATTGGGTTGGAATATGCCATAGTTGCTGTCTTAACAACATATTTAATGAAATAGTAAAAATGGACTTTCTCGACCATAACTTATGCGTCAAAAGATGCCCTTTCACTGCATTTTTATCTAGCTTAAATACACAATCGGTATGCTAATGATAACGTCCTTACCGAATGTATAGGCACGCAGTATTCGGATGAGTGTTTCTGTGGGACTGAGCAAAATTTCCAAAACATCGGGAGACCTCGGCCAACCTCGGAATGCAACATGGCCTGCCGAGGGAACCCGAGGGAGAAGTGTGGAGGGTTTTGGAGGATGTCCGTATACAAAATACCAGCAGGTACGAAAATGCATCTCAACTTTCAAAACAAATACAACTAATCACCAAAAATTCGTAGTGCACTTCAATATCATATCATCAGTCTTTGGATGAAATTTGCTGAACTACTGTTGAGACCGATGAGCGCGCGTCGGGCGCCCGCTGTGACCCTCGAGCGATTATTGAGCAATGGCTGATCTTTGCTCGTTGAGCGGTCGCTGCGACTTCTTAGCGCTTGTCGAACGAGTAACCCCTCACGCTTGGTCGTCCCCTTCACCCCCCCCCCCTTTCCCACAGAGCCTGTGGATTGTTATGTAGACACTCGCTGATGACTCGCACTCGTAAGTTCCCAAATACTGTATAATTACAAGTGCTGAATTTTGAAACAACGCACTGTGGTCCGCAAATATCATGAACTCACTCACTCACTCGTCCCGTAGCTCAGTTGGCCTTAGGGGCAGTAAAGCTGTTCACTAGTGATTTCCAGCTCTGGTGATCTTCTGCCAGTCTCGTCAGCTGGCCTGACGTCCTTCCAGTCCACTCCTTTATGTCGTTGATCCATGTCCGGCGGGTGCGACCCCTCGCGGCCGCGCTCCTTCAACTTTACCTTGTAAGATTATATTTGTCAAGGTTCCTTTTTGCCTACACGCATGTCCAAACCACTGGAGCTTTTTCCTTTTGACCATAGATAAGAAGCTGGGTAGTGGACCTGCCAGAGTGGTGATGCGTTCCTGGATATCTTTATTTGAAGTATGGGATGTCCAGTGGACTCCCAGTAACCGCCTGTAGCAGTTCATCTCTAGAGCGTTTATTCTCTTTTTTATGTCTGCGTTCAATGTCCATGTCTCAGCACCATATAAAAATATTGACAAGACAAGGGAGCGTAGAAGACGAATTTTTGTCGGCATGGTGATATTTTTGCTAGACCAGATGTGTTTGAGCTTTGACAATGCAAGAGTAGACTTTGCAATTCTGACCTTCACTTCTCGGGCTGAACTGCAGTCCTCTGTCTGTAGGAGCCGAGGTAAGTGAACTCCCCGACCTGCTCCAACTCTGTACCTCTTACTGTGACTTGTGTTCTAAAGCCTGGTGGACCCGATACTAGGCACATGGTCTTGTCTACGCTCACCTCCATGCCATACCTCCTGCTCGTGGAGTCTAAGCTACTGAACTGTTCTTGCTGGTCTGCTGCTGAGCCATCTATCAAGTCTACGTCATCTGCAAACTGAAGGTGAGTTATGATGCGTCCTGCAAGCTTGACAGGAGACTCCTTTGGTGTGAGAGCTTCTCTCATGATGTTTTCTAGGAATATGTTACACAGTGTAGGCGACAAGAGACAGCCCTGGCGCACTCCCACTGAGGTAGGGAAACACTCGCTGAACTCGCCAGCTGTCATGACTGTGCTCTTTGAAGCCTTGTACAGTGCCTCAATGGAGTTTACAATCCTTGTGCTAATTCTGAAGCGGCGCATCACTGCCCATAGTCCCTCTTGCCACACCCTGTCAAAACATTTTTTGTAGTCCACAAAAGTGTGGTATACTGGTTTTCCTAGTTCTCTATATTTCTCGCAGATCAGGCGTAGGTTGAAGATTTGTTCAGCACAGGATCGGCCTTTTCTGAAACCCGCTTGCTCTTCTGCCAGGATTTGCTCAGCTTGAGGTTGGAGTCGGTTGAGAATGACTTTCAGAAGGATTTTGCTTGGGTGTGATATCAAGCTTATGGTGCGGTAGTTTTGGCACTTCTTTAGGTTGCCTTTCTTAGGAAGGGGAATAACTATAGACGTTGTCCAGGCATCAGGCCACTTACCAGTTTTGAAGACATGGTTGCAGATTCGGGTGTATACTTTTACAACTGTTTCACCACCTGCTTTCAGTAGCTCTGCTGGAATATTGTCTATTCCTGGTGATTTCCCTTGTTTTAAGGCTTTAATGGCTGCCGTTACGAGGGGCGTGCAATAAGTAATGGTCCTGACCCACTTCCAGTTGTCTGATCTAAATGAATATGTCTATGGGTTATGTTGCAAAAACAGCTCTAAACTAACTGTGGTTACTGATTTACTGGTGTTTGAACTGAGTCAGGTGTGAAATGGACCAGGTGTGAAATGGAGCATGTTGAGTGTCGCGCAGTGATCCGGTTTTTGTATTTGAAAGGACGCACACCAAAGAAGACTTTTGATGAAATAAATGAAACTTATGGTGATGATGCCCCATCATATGACCTTGTAAAACGCTGGCATCCTGAATTCAAACGTGGCTGGAAGTCTGTGGAAACAGCTCCCAGACCTGGTCGTCCCTCTTGTGCCATTGATGAGGCATCAGTTGGAGGACCAACCTGGGGTGTCCTACAAAATCGGTGTCCAGAGCTGCATCAAACGATGGGAGAAATGCATAACTCTGGGTGATTTCTATGAAGAGAAAGACTAATAACTGTGCCAAGTTTCATTAATCTCCTGCTATGGGAAATGGGTCAGGACCATTACTAATTGCACGCCCCTTCGTACTTCGGATTCAAGAATGTCTGGTTCATCATCTTCTTGAAACTAAAAAGTGTGAGATTTTGAGTCTTGTAGTACACCCTCTTCTGCTGTCAGCTGAAAGTTATACAGCTCTTGACAGTATTCTTCCCAGCGTTTTACTATCTCTGTTTTAGCTGTTAGCAGGTTCCCATCAGCATCTTCAATGCATGTGACCTGGTTTGTGCTGCTATGTGTAAGTGTCTTCAACGTTTGGAATGCCTGCTTTGTATTATTGCTTCGTATGCCTGCTTCAATTTTACTACATTCCTGTTGGATCCACTGCTCCTTTGCAGCTATGATGGCCTGTTTAACTTCTCTGTTTACCGTTTGATATTCTCTATTTTCAAGCCGGGATTTGAATCTAACTTTCTTTTTTTCCCTCCGTTCTTCACACTTCTGAAGAACTTGTTCATTTATCCATGGGTGTTTTGTCAGTCTTTCTTTCCCCAGTATGGCCTTTGCAGCAGCTTTCAGGTTTGACTCTGCTTCGCTTGCAAGGTCATCCTTTTCAGCATTGTCAGCAAGAAGTGGTGCAAATCTGTCTTCAATCTCAGCTTGGAATGCCGCAAGTGTATTTGGATTTTTAAGTTTTTTTCACGTTGTAGTGTATTCTTCCATCTTTCTTTTTCTGTAGTGACTTAAGTCGTACTGATAGTGTTTGGTCGTATCATGAACAGAGACGTATAAATCATTATGCCCCATATATTTTGTATGGTACGTTAGATGCTTTACAAAGTACATTGTGATCTGAATAACCAACTGAGAACACATTATTAAATAAAAATAAATCGCATCGCTTCCCAGTATCTTGGTTCTCATGACTTCTTGGGTGATATTAGCAATACCGCCCATCTTTAATGGGCACATAGCATTCACGTCTTCCGAAGACAAAACCGACCTCTGTAACGAGCTTTTAGTAAGACCCCAATTGTTGATGACACATGTTATACACATCCATAAGTTACTAAAGGAACAGACTGCAGCTGTCTGCTGGAAAACTGCCCAATCACAACGGCCAGAGTTACCACAATTATTGCAAATCTTGACCCATCAAAATCCACCTGACCAGAGGGCATAACTGTCATGACGTCACTGTTCTTAAAAATGCCTATCCGAACTGTCACCAGTTCTTGCCTAATTGTATCGAGAATTCATGCAAGAAGTATACTTTGCGTAGTCTGGGAAATTCCCACATATCAAACCCTTTTTCTCACAGAATCTGTGTACAAGGGCTGTTATCTGGACACTCGCACTCGCAAGTTCCCAAATGCTGCTGAATTCGCCAACATTCAGCAGTCCACAGCCAGATGTGTGAGCCGCTGTAAGAGCAAGGGTTTCGCCTATGCAGGTAACAAAACATGTCTTTACAGATGCCTGAAATTTCACTGTATATTACACCGCTACCAGAAACGTATAGCACACATCTTTAACAAGACTGGCATTTGCACTTATTAGAATCCAAATCCATCTCTCATCTCTTTGCTATAACCACCGAATGAAACCACCGAGTGAGCAAAGGACCAGGCGTCTTGACACCATGTACAGGCGGGTCATTAACGTTATTATCATATAGCCTACCCAAACTTGCAAACTCCTGTATGACGCATAGATCCCTTGGTACTATACGTGTGAATTCCTTTATCGAATGTCTGAAAATTCACATTTGTTCTTTGGTACATACATTTGTAAGGAGATTACATATTGCATTTTGAAATCAAAATAAACATATTCAAAACATTGCAGTCTTTGGCTTTTTAGAACAACAAAACTCATTACCAATGTTAACAGGAGTCCTCCCCCCCCCCCGCCCCCTTGCAATCTGATCTGGCATATGTTTCGCTCCTTTTGATTGGCCAATGCCTGTATATCCCTTACTTTCTTGTGTGTATCGACACTAGTGTCGGTGTCAATGCAAATCGACAACGGTGCCGGTGTCGATTCATTCTGACCAATCAGAAGGAGCGAAAACACCGGCCTGGCCGGAATCTACATGTTACGGCGTCATAACCAACCTGGAACGGGGCCTTCTGATTGGTCGGCTGCGCCTGGCTAATGATAATATGCCAAAATCGCTGTCTTAACAACACATTAAGAAAATAGTAAAAATGGACTTTCTTGCCCATAACTTACGTGTAAAAAATAACCCTTCACTGTGTTTTCACTTAGTTTATATACACAATCGGTACTATACTAATGATAACGTCCTTCATCATAACGTCCTTACCGAATGTGTAGGCACACAGTACTCGGCGGAGTGTTTCTGTGGGACTGAGCAAAATTTCCAAAACATCGGGAGACCTCGGCCAACCTCGGAATGCAACATGGCCTGCCGAGGGAACCCGAGGGAGAGATGTGGAGGGTTTTGGAGGATGTCCGTGTACAAAATATTAAACGCAGGTAAGAAAATGCACCTTAACTTTTGAAGAAATACGTCTTATCATTAAAAAAGTAGCAATGCACTTATCTATGGATGTAATTTGCTTGAACTAGTGCTGGGACCGATGAGCGCGCGTCGGGCGCCCGCCAAGACCCTTGAGCCGTCGCTGTGACTTTCTAGCGCTTGCCGAGAGAGTAACCCCTCACGCTCGATCGTCTCGCTCGGCGACTATTTTAGTCCATTAGGGTCTGAAAATGTGTTATGTGTTGATTCAAGTACTACATACATGCAAGCTTAGAGAGACTGAACTTCATGTTGTTGTTTTTTTGTTGTTGTTCACGGGAAATTAGCCTAGGCTAGGAATCCAACTGGATGTGATATCACAACTGGCGTTTTGCTAGCAGCTGTTAACTAGGAACTATCGGGAGTTCAGAAAATTGGCATGTAACCTATCGTAAAAAGGCATTGATTATCAGATGAATTAAAATTTCTTACAGCAATTGTACGCCTGACGGACTTGGGTGTGGTCATCTTGAAGTCTACACAGTCGGTCATAAAGATTTAAGATATTCCATGCAGGAGGATATATAAATTTACCGTTGTGCCAAATTTCAACTTATTTGATGAAAGGATAAGCTTCTTACACAACCATTTGCATTACTTCCTTACTGTTTCTCCTTAATTTTAAATGGATGTCTAACCTTCATTGAAGTACACAGACTCTTATTGTTCGAAAGACTGCAATACTTTTACTGTAAAGATAAATGCCACTATTCTAACAACGGAAACATTCTGCATTCATACAGTGACTCAAGTCCCAGATGGCCAGATGGAGGCACTAGTGACCAAGTACGCACCCAAAGTTTGGCTGGCGAGGGGTGAGCAGTATAAACCTTCCAGCGTCGATTTTCATCTACGGAACGTCAAGGTGTACGGCGGAGGTAGAGTTTATTCCAGCACAGCGTCAACCCTTTCAAGCTGTTCCACAAGCTGTTATATGAGTTCCAATCAACGCCTGTCACATGCATCGGCCACGCTGTCATTCTTCAGTGGGGAGCCAGTCGGTCCTACTCGGCAGCCGCCCGTGTACGCTGTTTGGAAGCGGATCAACTCTGTGACTACTGACATCTTCTACTGGATGTTCTACCCATACAACAGGGGGAAGAGAGTTTGCATCGGTAGGTTATTCTTATCATCATTCATTATTAACCTGCATCACTAGAATGAACTCTAGATGCTCTGAAGCTCTCAATACTTCTAGTGATCTTATCCATTCAAAGTGCATTGCTTGGTCTGGTCAGTTTTTACTAGTCAGATTCCCTGAAGAGTTCAATGGAGAGAAATTTTGGACGATTTCTAGACATAAAATGTACATTATGATTTTTTTTCAAATTCAAATTTGGAATAGTCCATTTTTGCATAAGGAGGAGGGTGGAGTGAAATATGATGAATTGCTCCTAAGCAAATACCGGCCTTTCTGACACTGAACTTTGCCAAGTCTCTGTTTTCATCAGAACTGTACTGTCACTTCCTGCCCAGACATGCGAGGGAACATTAGCAGTCGCTTAACTCGTTCATCTACGAAACTGAACTTGCAACGTTGCAAAACTGAGCGCTACAGGAACAGTGCTATACCCCAGATGGCCCGATTGATAAACGAATCATGACTGTGTCTAAGCCAACTGTTGCCATTTTATATATAATGGCCATTTGTGCGAACGTCTCTCTCAAACCATGCCAGAGCAGTTTTTATCTAGCTTGTCTTTTACTAATTCAATTAATGATAATATTTTATTCTATTTATGCTGATTTGTATATGTATGCCTAGTCTAATATCATGTCTGTAAAAGTGTAACAACAATTCAGCCCCTGAGCTGCTAGTGTTAGACTCTGAGAGTTTGTCTCAATAAAGCCATTCATCATCATCATCAAATACCGGCCTTTCTAGTTAATATAGTGATCCTTATGCGCAGGAATATTTTTTGTTAACTACCACTTCTTTCATCTTTAACAGGATTCAGGGCTTGGGGGTCCTGTATTGGTGGGTACTCTACGTTTGGACATCACGTGGGTGACTGGGAACACATGACCGCTCGTCTGGTGGGCAACCAACCAAGCAGCATCTATGTCTCCGCTCACAACTTTGGCGGTACCGTCTTTTTTTAAAACTAGAGTATATTGTTTTTTCTCTGTTGTATTTTTCAAAAAGAAATTACAAATAGTCATATATATCATAATCATAGCCATATATGCCATATTATCATAATTTCATATATTAATATAAGGTAAATTACAAGACATTCCATACTTTACTTATTAATAAGATAGTGCCTGTTGATTGGTTAGGTAAATACGACTGGGATGCGGCATCGCAGACCTACAAGAAGGGTGGTGACACAGTCCGGACGGAAGGGACACATCCTGTTCTGTATTCAGCTAAAG
This sequence comes from Branchiostoma floridae, assembly GCF_000003815.2. NCBI lineage: Eukaryota > Metazoa > Chordata > Leptocardii > Amphioxiformes > Branchiostomatidae > Branchiostoma > Branchiostoma floridae. The sequence goes on from NC_049983.1 coordinate 7,233,209, forward strand.
GTATCCTTTTTACTATCTTTATAACAGTCAACTAGAACACAATAATAGCCTGTTGTTGTTATTTTGAGTACAGTAGAAACCAATTAATTCCTCAACGGGTTAACGCACATTCCTGTTATGGGTTCCCAAAATCCCAAACCTGTGCGGTCCAGCTAGATAACTTCGCATTATTGCACCAGCCGGATAATTGCACGAAATTCACTGACAAATAGGCAGTGCAACTGAGCGGCTCCTACAGTATATGTTATTGGATATGAGGCACGAGTATCAAAAACAAATACTGTATTGCATTCATTAGTAAGTTTGCACTGCATCCAATATAATGTGTGTATTTCTTCCTCTAACAACACTGATAACTGTTCTTTTACCTGGTGAGTGATTGACCCACCAAGCAACCAACAAAACGAGCAATCAGCAGACCAACTGGATTTCTAAATGAATTATTGGAACATCGACTCATGCGTTTGATCATCATTACAGGTAGCCACGGCCTGTGGTCCAACCCTGGCACCCACACGTACGAGAAAATTCTCAAAATCGAGAAACTGCAGGACGAGACCAGCACGGGGACGGTATGGAACACGTGGAGGAACGTACCCTGCATTAAGTACCACCCTGGTGGGGGCTACACCGGGTCCTGGTCATGGCTCAACTACCAGGGACGGTGGGGAAACAGGAAGGTAAACCACTGGCTATTGTATCTCCAGTGTAATAAGCCAGTATACGTAAAATTCCGATAATGTTAATGCAATATACTATGGTAAATAGTACTAAATACTAGTGGCCAAAATATATTCGTAAAAGAAGAAGAAGTTAACTGGGCGAAGTGTGGTAATCTGTATTTATTCATGGGAGTTGAACGATGTACCATTCCTATATGTCTAACAACTAATCTAATCTAATCTAATAGTATACTATCTAGGTAATGTACACGCTAATACTTTAGAACATTGTGTCAATGGCAGTATGCTGCTTCGGGAAATTATGGCATTGTCTCGTTTTTGCAAGGAGTTGTATACAACTAGCAAGTTGGTACATAAGTAGATAATGATTTTGAACAGGACATGATGATAATACATTGGATATCTATGTCTTGGCATAGGACAATGGATTGTAACAATTTTGACCGTCTTTTTCGAAGGGTTGACAATCCATTATGAACTGGAATACGTTCTAATATCGTAGACCAAAGCTCTAAACATTATTACGCGTACTTGTATATCTCACTGATTTCTTAACAAGTGTATGTATTTTTTGTAGGATGGTTGTACTGTTGAGAAGCTAAGCGGTGAATGCATACTGAACGACGGGCCAGTCTCTATCAACGACAGGGATGCAATGAAATATAACAATCTGGATTAAAAAGGTTACTGTAAGATACTTACTTTTTCACAAGGATTAGAATAATGCATAATTAACATATTTTCAATTTCTGTGAAAATACCATTGCAGGTTTTCAAGGTTATGATTATTCCACTTGTCATATCTCAATTACAGGACATTAGAGGGTTGGTCGTCAACTGAGTCGTCTTCTTTGAACTGATGAGTACTTCGACATTGTTATCATCTGGAAGAATAAGTCTAAAAGAATATTCTAAAAGAAAGAATGGATCCTTTGCACGTTTGAAGTCGTAAGAATAAAAACAAAACAATTATTCTGTAATAACTTAAGACAATTAAGTTCGTAGATCAGATCATTTTACACATGGAAAGCAGTCTTGTTGCAGTTGTTTGACCATAGTGTTGTATTTCCTCTTGAAAGAAAATATTAACGGCAACTCCCGTAAATAGTTGGTTGGTAGATCAATCGAACAAAGTCTCCTTCGTTTCACAACCTTCTTTTTTATTGTTCCGTAGACGTTTCAGCGACTATCTGTCACCTTCATCAATACAAAATGAAATATTCTAAGTTAAACGTTATCAGTGCAATATGGACTATACAGAGGCAGTGCAATCCGAACTTAGAAACAATACAGTAGGTTAAGTTCGGATTGCACTGCCTCTGTATAGTTCATATTGCACTGATAACGTTAGTATAACATTTTGTACTGATGAAGGTGACAGATAGTCGTCGAAACGTCTACGGAAGAATAAAAAAGAAGGTTATGAAAGAAGACTTTGTTCAATTAATGGCAACTGATTTAAACGACGTCAGTCATATGATGACAAAATCATGTTTACAATTATTTCATACCATCTAATAATATCCAGTACAACTACAGTTGTTTATAAATCCATTCATGAGAAAACAAAGGAAAATCAAATGTCAATTTAGCGAGTGACGAAATCTTCAAGCTGTACAGCTGACAGGTCATAATCATCTTAACTGATAGCCATGACTTAATAACATTAGAAAGTACCTACCCAGTCCCTTGCCATCAGGGTCATGGGGGGCAAGGTAGCATTACTGTACCATACAAGTACAGCATTACATAAGACAGGTCATTAAAACTTGAAGGTAGTAATATAAAAACATGTCAAGACACTAAACATCGCTTCACATTGCCAGAAGAATCATACATCACTTCCAGAGTCCTACAAGAAATTTTAGTAGTGAAGTTTAATTTAGTAATATAAAACATTTCAAGACACTTAACATTGCATCATGCATCACTCCCAGAGTCCTATTGGAATTTTTAGTTGTAAACTTGAATTAAGTAATACAAAACATTTCAAGACACTTAACATCGCTTCACATTGCCAGAAGAATCATGCATCACTTCCAGATTCCTATTTGAAATTTTAGCAGTAAACTTAAATTACACCGCTATACATTATTTCTTGATGCTAACGTCAATGGGAAAAATCCAAGGGACCGACAAAAAGTGACCGCAATGGCCAGGTGGTTGCTATGCAAAGCTGGCTGCCAATACAGGTTTGACTGTAATATAAAAACATGTCAAGACACTCAACATTGCCTCACATTGCCAGATAGATCATACATCACTTTCAGAATGCTATTAGAAATAGGTCTTTATTGTTTTATTTCAAGATTCAGTATTTAAAAAAAATGGTGGGTCCAGGGAAAATATGGTTATATGAACGCTGCAGAGCTAATATGTTATAGGAAGTGGAACATACTGTAATATTTGCTTAGAAGAAAGACATATGGTGAGATGTATGGGAAAAAAATAGCAAACAAGCTTTTCTGAGAAATCTACTTCAGCAAAACTTTATTTACTGCTAATACTACGTTCAAACAATGTCAGAATAGACAATATTGATATTGTTAATCAATCCCACTCATACGGAAAACCTTGACATCTTCGATTAATTTTTTGGTGATTCTGAAAAATCTTGTAGATCACTATTAGTGAAGAACAATTTACTACATGTAGTTTATTACAAGTTTCCAATCGAGACCTGCTTAGAACAGAATATAAATTTCTCCTGAATTTGGCAAGACTTCTATAGCACATCAGAAAACCATTGCTAGTCTTGCAGTACATTTAGATTTTTATTATTAGAATTCAGTTACTGAATATAACATGACATTAATGCAATATTATTACCTAATAGTATATATCGTATGAAACTACAAGCTTTAGTACGAAAGGGGTTGCCGATTCATGTGAACGTGAATTGCTGTCACTGATCTGTATGGTCTATACATTCCGAGACTACCATTAGAAAAAGCAAAGAAACTGACATGAAGCAAGGACGTTGTGGGCAACATGCAATATAGAACTATCTGGACAGAAGTATTTACTGATTTTTTTTTTATTAGCCTATTGAGGATGAATATGGATATGACTTGTTGTAACCAACGTATATGGCCTATACATTCCGATGCGGTCTAAAAGACTACATTAGAACATGGAATGATGGGTAACAAGGAAATTGTGAGAAACATTAAAAATGGACACTATCTAGACAAGAGTACTTACTAATTTTCTGAATAAGCCTATTCTGTGCAATCTTATGGTGGCAATAAATTGCAGTTTGAGGACCAAATACTTGTAGTTTTTTTTTTTTTTGTTTAGGTGGTAATTTGATTATTTATTATGGTATGACCTAACTAGTCTGTTATTTCTTAGAAAGATATTTTTTCATCCATAAGAGTACCTAAAAGTATAGTACTTCCTTCCTTCTTCAATGTTGAGGACAAAGTCCCTGATAGTAAGTCTCTTAGCAGATTTTCCTTTCCTCTTTGGCACAGGTGAAAAAGGTAGAAGAACACAAGTCGTTGGAGGGCCACCAATTATTAACACTCAATGACAACGTTTTTTGGTCTCAAACATTTTACTGATGTCACATGCTAAGATGTGTGGATAGCTCTTGCCAGTATTCATTCCATCTGTCTTTAGCTGCTTCAGCACTCTAATATACAAGTTATTGGCAGCTTGGAACTCTTTGTCTTTTTTGTCCCATCTGGTTGCCATTTCTGTTACTTCAATATTGTTTTTGCTGGTGTATTCTTCTTATATTTATCTTCTTCTGTCAGTAACCAATCACAGCTTAGAACTGCATTGAACCAATCAGAGCTTAGAACTGGATACTACTAGTAGCTGTGTAAAAAAACAGCTGCAGCTTTGTCTTGGTTATCCATATTTACAGCTATGCATCCAACGGGTCCTCTTCAAGCTTCGCTGTGGTTTTCCTCTGTTGTTCTTGTTTTACCTGTGCTCTTGGCCTTCCTGTTGATTTCTTCTTGACAGGTCTTCCACCTTTTGACAAGTAGGCAATCTTTTCACAGTGGGCGCAGCTGTTGCTTTCAAACGCATCATGGTCATACCAAGGCACCACCTTGGCCCGCGAAAGTTTTGGTGGCCTGTACATTTTTGTTCGACAACGATGGCAGAAACGGGGAGGGTGAATGTAGCTTCTGTCCTTAGTAACGTCCACCCCCCAAACCTCATGGATTTTTCCAGCATATTCTCTACAAGAATGTCCCCTTAACATGCTTATCTTGTCTCTTTTAGTCAACACAGCCTGACCACAGATTCTGCACAGTTTGGAAATGTTCTTGATGTGGTCCAGTATGACAGGATCAGCAGACATTCTCTGATCATCCTGGAAAGACAAAAAACAAATTATGAGTATTACAGTCCCAAGATCTGAAGATGAGCTAATGTACCCACCCCTACATGTACCTGTACCGGAGTTAAAATGTTTCAGGTACACAGCTCTACTACCCACCTATTATATAATATATAACGTATAAGTGCTCCTTTTAAAAAATCTGAATTCATCCGTAATATCTAAGTCACACCTAAGTCACACCTAAGTGATGAAAGTAGCCACAGTTAGTCAGCCTACCTTTAGGGGTTCTTTACTTGAAGGCACATCAAGTCGAGCTTCTTCTTCTTTTAAGGTGATATTCACCTTGTCCAGTTCTTGAGAAAGTTGTCTAGGGAAGGAAGGACAGAACTCACTCCTCAAGTCCTGCAGCTGTTCATCTTCTGTCTCTTCTTCCAGACCAGACTCTGTCTTGATTTTCACTATAAAGTTCTGTGAAGTTGCAGAGTTAGGCTGTGAAGTTGCAGAGTTAGGCTGTGAAGTTGCAGAGTTAGGCTGTGAAGTTGCAGAGTTAGGCTGTGAACTAGCAGAGTTAGACTGTGACAGTCTGTTTGATAGTGTGATAGGCTCTTTCTTCACCTGCACCTGTACAGGGTATGTATGCGTACTCAGAGTCTTAGATATGTCTGCTGCTTGCCTGCTAGACGTCTCGTCCTTTTCTGTGGGCTCAGAAAGATCTGGAAGATTTTGTGAAGAAGCTTGGTTATTGTCTGGCCTTGAAAGAGCTTGCCTGCTAGGTCCCAGTTCCTTGAGCCAAGATCCATGCTCGAATGCTGAGCTAGTATTACTGCAGCAGTGCTCGAATGTAGAGCTAGTGCTACTCGTGTCCATTCCCTCGCTTTCCTCTGCTTCATTATCTCTTGTCATGAGCTGGAATGCTGAGCTAGTGTTACTACGGCCATGCTCGAATGTAGAGATAGTGTTACTACCGCTGTGCTCAAATGTAGAGCTAGTGTCCATTCCCTCATCTCCCTCTACTTCATACTCCCTTGTCATAACCTCTCTCAGCACATGTTCCAAGTCACCCCTCCTCCTCTGGTGTTTACCTGCTAGTTTCACCACAATGTTTCGCCGATTCAGCTCGGACTGTAGTTCTTCCATGTGCATCCTGGGTAAGAGGGCAAGGGTCGTCTCCATGGAGAAGCCTACGACACCCGTCACTGGAGGGTTTCTGTCCTGTAAGAATAATACAAACAACAAACAACAACATATGAATGAGTTGTGCTTGAGGAATTTCCCTGCAGCTGAACTCCAGGTAGCAGCCTTCAGTCAAAGTTGAACTCAGGTGGTTAATTTTATAGAATCATACACCATGTAGTGTTAGAGTTACTTTTACTTAGTTCTTGCTGAGGATCATCAAGACGGACTCTTAATCATTACTTATATTCCAGTACAGTGAATTACCACATGGTTGAATTGTTGCACTTGTTAACATTGTTGGTTTGTACTAAATTTCCACTTTTCTGACTTCTTTATATTTGAAAGTAAGGCCTACTTCATAGCTTGGAGGAGAAGGACGAGGCGCAGCCCCTTTGCTCACAACAGAATGTTTCACAGGCTTTGTCCAAGGTGTTCTTCCAGCCCATCTGAACTCAGCATCTAAAAACTCCTGCAGCTTTTCCCACTGCCGGCTGCCTCCCCTGTTCCATCGTGCATTGTAGTTCCTTACTAATTTGCCGTACTGTGTGACTACTAATTTGCATTTTGAACCAACAACTTTTGCAGTGCAGCCCGTTGTATCCAATCCTCCAAACGCATGTAGCCAACTGAGCAAGATGCTGTGTCTGTCATGAAGTTGTTTTGTATCACAGGACTCGAGGTTTATTGCATGAACAACTTCGCCTTCATCTTGGAACTTGACACTGGAATAATGTAGCTCCAAAAAGTCTCTGTTTGAGAGTGGTTTAGTTGTAGTTGTTTGGGCAGGTTCCAGAAATATATACCTGCAAAATAGAAATAAACACAGCCTTCCAAACACAGTCATAACATATCTTACTCCATCATAACTGAAACTTAAAAGAAAAAGTACTAAAACAATAAAATATCTTACAGTTCAAAATATAAAATTTCTTGTCAAAATTGTTTTAACTTTCCTAATGATACTGGTATTGGAAGGGAACCGCCACATCCTAGGCCGTACACATAATTTACACGAACACCATAATTTGACGCCCCCCTCCCCCTTCGGCAATGCTTATCAAAATGGCATATTACGTGAAAAATAAAAGATATCAAATATCATCTTAGATGAACTTGAACCCCACATACTTTCTCAAATCCATAATTTACTTCCTAAACTTTAGAGAAGCGATAGTTACCGAGAAGTGTCCGCGTCGAATCGCCGTCCTAGAAGGAGGAGGGACGGCCGGGCGCAGTGAATCGGACCACCGTAGAATTTCTCCCCGACCTTTTCGACGTAGGCGTGCAAACATTCTTGCACGGGAATTCACCAAACTTCTGCAGCACGTCCTCTAATATGTTGTTTATCAACTGCGAACCCCGTTTAACCCAAAATTTAGAAATGTTGAAAATATAGCGAAAATACGACGATGTGTTCCGCTCAACTTCGATTTTCGACGTGAATTTCCCGCCGCCAATGGGTGAAAGGTCATCCGATGGTGGGGGTGAAAGGTCACAATTTGTGCGCTGTTACCCAAATCAGTGTCTAGGAAGTTTTGCCTACATTGTAAAGGTGCATCAGCCTTTCTTTGTTCTTTTTTTTTTTTTAAATTTCAAGCCTTTCATACACGGGATACATATTTTATGTATGAAATTAGAAACAAATCATCAAAGGAGGTGGGTATCACTTCTGTACATAAAAGACACTTTGTATCAATCACTCATCCTTCCTGTGTTTTTCTGTACTTTCCTGTGTTTTCCGGTATTAAGGCGGCGCCACCATGCAAAATCCACATCTACAGAATGCAACAAAGCCGAGACAGATTCCACGGCTCCACTATGTATTACTCCCATCTATGTCCTTGGAGATCATTCCTGCAAAATCTACGGCGGTGCAATACATATGTATAACGATACCAAGACTCAGATTCAACGACTCGGTCTAATGCTTCACTACTGGTCTATCTATGAGTAGGAAGTCCCTGGCCTTAGGCTTTTAAAACTATACTCCTGAAAATTCCACGGTTGTGAAATGCGAGGATGCATTACAGCAAGGCTTTCATCCCTGTTTCTCACAGCCGCCTACTGAGCAAGTTCCAGCATTGCGGCATTTCTGAATATCTTCTCCTGGCTTCAAGCATGTTTTACCCAAAGAACCTGGGCAGTCATCCTTGACGATGAGGTATCCTACAAAAGTTGTCTGGAGTGCCCCAAGGCACTATATTGGGCCCCCTCCTTTTTCCTCCTCTAAATATTAATGATCTTCCCAATGTTGTTGGATCTTGTGCGTTTGATTGCGGACAACTATCTGCTATACCAAGTTATTATAGTGACTTGCAAGGTCTACATGACAATCATGCTACAAGGTGTTGGTACGGCCACAATTGGAGTGCAGTGCAAGTGTTGCAGAGCTGCATGGATGGCTACCTCCGACAATCGCAGAACCAGTAGTGTATCAGAAATGCTACTGAAAAGCTTGGAATGTCCCCCTTCTGACAGAGGAAGAAAAGCCCATCTCATCACATTTTAGAAAATAGTTAAGGACTATTGACATTATTTATATAGCCGAGACTGACTCATTGACTAAGGGCATTATCTTTAGTTAAGTTTTATTCCAAATTCTTGCCGAGGGCTAATTGCAAGGGGAAAAAACAACACTAGCACTAGTAAAGTAAGCAACTAATGAGTCCTGAAATTCGGTGGTTTCACTTGTAGTTACTAGTATTTAGCAACAAATTGCGAGGGGGAATGGCATTTTTTTTCACACCATGTGCTTACTAATAGCTGAACAATAGATACTTATTTCGTGACAGAATGAGTTTGCACAAGGCTTTGTAACGTTTACAATGCATATTTTCCCCAGATATTTAGCTCATTCAACAACATGGAAGAAAAAAGGTGACTTTTGTGCTTTGCAACTTTCTAGGTCACCTATATATACAAAGTTCATGGTTTAAACATATTTATTCACCATACTTCCAGAAATCTCATTGAAAGTACGAATGGTAATGTTTAACTGTACAAGACTTTAGTGTAACCATGTAACACTTTATAAAATGTGATTCAATTAAACATTATTTCACATCTTCGTTTGGGAACATGTTTGTGTACAGCCACATATTTTCATATTATAGTGAGATTTATGTTACTTTAGATAATGTTATAACTAACATGTTTTCACATTTCAAAATGTGATTACTCCAAACCATTTAGGAGAAATACAGCCGAACAAATAAATAAATAAATGAACAATGTTTTTTCGCAAAGCTAAATTTCTGTGTTACCGCTCGGAAATGTGCCATGACTGTTATCTGTCATATTTATGTGATATAATGTGACAATGTTAAACCTCAAAACTGACATTGACACTGTACCACATTTTCTTGTAATTTTGCACAAATTTACAAAACTGTAACTTTTATGTACTCTCTTTATGTAGACGGAACAAAGTATTCCCTTTTGCTGGGGCAGAAGTAAATGTTACGGTATCTCTGTCAACCTGTATTCCATTCCGCTGGGCTATGTGTGTCTGTATCATCATGTCCCATAGACTGTTGACTGTTGGAAGACTTCTCTCTTGCCAGCACACATGTACCTGGATGATGTTGACTGGTGGTGCATTGTTGGAGTCCGAAAATTTCTTGCATCCCTATTCAGTCATCCGTTTTGACAGAAGAGCCTAGTAGACCGAGCGCTGCTCCTAACGCATCCGAACATGCCTCTCTCGGCCGCTCTCTAGAACCCTGCTTCCACCTATGGACTGACGCTTCAGCCCTGTGCCCGGATAGGCTCATTATAACCCTTGATTCAAACCCAGCCTTGTCCAGGGCCTTTATAGCAGTAACGGTGACGCTGTGGTTAGTGTAAGGTTTGCTCAACCCCGCAGCTTTGGAAATGTCTCGCATCATCGTGGCGAGCTTGTTGTGGCCGACAGGTTCACAGTAGTACCACTCGGAAGTATGGCAACCTGGCTCCCACTGCGGACTCGGCCTTTGGAAGAGGTACGGACATCTGTTGTGCAGCTTACTACAGTACAGCTCAAACGCCTGGACTGGGCAGGGGCGCGTGTCGTTGGGAGATTCATACAATCTTGGTGATGGTTGATTTTCAGGTAGACGATCAGGGTGGTTCTTCTGGTGTTCGTAGTACTTAAGGGTATAGTACTTCCTTCCTCCTTCGGTGTTGAGGACAAAGTCACCAACCTTCAAGTCCCTCAGATTTCCCTTCCCTTTTTGGCATAAGTAAAAAGAGACGTAGAAGAACACCAGTCGTTGGAGGGCCACCGGATTATCGACACCCAACGTTTTGGTCTCGAACATTTTAGTGATGTCAGACGCTAGGATGGGTGGATAGCTCTTGCGAGCGTCCAGTCCATCTCTCTTAAGCTGCCTGATCACACCGTAATACACGTTATTGGCAGCTTGGAACTCCTTGTTTTTCAAAATGTTGTACTTGCAGTTGTAGGGGGGTCCGGTGAGGTGGCGATGAATGGCTGCTCTCAGACCTCCATAACTCCCTTTAGCATATGGAGTGCCATCATCTTTCCGTACCTCGCCATAGAACTGTCTCAGTAGTACTGCCAGCACATC
>NC_049983.1:7244123-7261451 GCF_000003815.2 Branchiostoma floridae
ACTTATTAAATGATTAGCTTAGTACATGTACTTGATTGTAATACTATAGCAAAGAATTATATCAGCCCTTATTGTTATGTTGATTAGGATGTCAAGCTTTATATTCTATACCTTTATTTTGCACTTTGTGTAATACAAATGTAGTAATGTTGCCATACGTTGTACCATGTACAATTATCGTGCAATAAACGTCTTCTGTTTCCACCTCCTTAACTGTTAATAATGATACTAGTTTTCTAGAATACAGTAAAGATATTTAAACATCTAAGAACAGACTTGTGTCAGACAGGCATTGCTGGATAATCCCCCACAATGTACTTGCATCTCACACTAAAGTTTCTTGGGGGGGAACTTTGGTGTGAGACACATGTTATAGGCTGTTGTCATCTACAACACAACACAACACAAGCAGCACAAAATGCATTTACATTTTGTTATATAAATACATTGTATTTGTGCTTAATATCAATCGACTAGCCTGGGTACCATAGGGAAAGCAGTTCACTCTGGCGTTTTTTTAATACTAAATACAGTCGCTTCTAGTTCTGACATTTATCATACACTATATACAGTCACTTCTCTGCTGTTCCGTCTGGGTACTCTGACCATCTTAACGTCTGGAATCGTCCAAATTTTGGACGCAGGCGCTGATTGGTCGCTACGCATGAGCGAAGTAAGTAATGGGTTCAAGCGATCATTCGAACACCCTCTGGCCGCTTGCGGAAGGCCTGTTGCCATCGAACGAGCACTCTAGAATCCATTCCTTACTTTGCTCATTAACTGACGTAACCACCAAACGGTTTGAATGTGCAGGTCTCCAGACAGGTAGCGGAAGCAAACATAGCACAGAACCACTATCCGGATGGTACCCAGGCTATCAATCAACAAAATTGAAAAGACTACCCACCTTTGAAAATCTTTGCACCCCATCTAGTTGACCTAACTGTTGTGTTGTGTACCGTCAGTTCTAGATCTTCTAATTCGTTGAGCTGTTTTGTATCTAGAGAAGCAAAACGCTTTTGGCTGCCCTGTGCCGCTACTGGTTCGGGTTCTCCCTGGTGAAGCTGTTGCCCCTGTATTTCCCACAACTGGAAAAAGGAGTTGAAATCAAGATCAGAAATATCTTCAATAGAACTGCAGTATAGTACTGACTGTCATGATCCAGTTTTAAAAATGGCGGACGATGAACAAAACGTCATTGGAATGGATGTTTCCACTTACAGTGGGGTGTAAAAAATTCTGGTTCTCCTGATTAAATTTGACTTGGATTGAAATCTCTTTTATTTTTCATGTATTTTTTGATGATTTGGTTTACTTCATTTCAAGATGGTAAAGACTCATTTTAACACAAAGATATGTGCTATCATAGCAATGTTGGGCACATGTATCTTTCCTTCTGATTGGTCAATGACTCCTGTGTATCTCTCATCCTGATTGGTCAATGTCCCTTGTATCTCTCCTTCTGATTGGATCCGGTGACACAGGTGTTAAATTGTTACATATCTATCATCATAAACCACCTATCTTGCAGCACTTCTATGAATGATGTTATGACGTCATAACCGATATGAAATGGGGACTTCTGATTATTTGACATCTGGCTATATGATGATGACTGGTTCTACTTTGCACAGTAGTCTTTTAGTATTGTTACTTGACCATATCCAGGTAAATGTAACATTTACTTATGACGACTGTGATTGTGATTGTAGCAATTATACCAAGCTGTAGTACAAAGGGAAGTACTTAGCTGTACTACATGTACTACAGTGTCTGACTATTCATCCAAAATATATCTGGAAACGTTAAACCTTAGCAAAATAGCCACATTTGTTAAGCCCACCTTTACAGGTTCTTCACTGGAAGTTGAAGGCTTGCAACCACCTTGACCCTCTGTGAAGACGTCCACCCTGTCCAGTTCTTGAGACAGTTGTCCAGGTGAGGAAGGACAGAGCTCACTCCTCAAGTCCTGCAGCTGTTCACCTTCTGTCTCTTCTTCCAGACCTGGCTCTGTCTTGATTTTCACTATCAAGTTCTGTGATCTTGCACAGTTAGACTGTGGCCCATGTACGATGCCTGGGTACTGTGTTTGACTTGTTGATGGTTCTGTCACACCTGCAACACTGTTTGTATGCTGTTCAAAATCATATACGATCTTAGACTCTTTCTTTACCTGCACCTGGCCAGGGCATGTGTTAGTACTTGAAGCCTCTGCTGCTTGCCTACTAGATGCCTGTCCCTTTTCTGTAGGCTGAGAAAGTTCTGGAGCATTTTGCAAAGAAGCTTGGTTATTGTTTGGCCTTAAAAGTGCTTGGCCAAGCTGAGAACAGTGCTGGAATGCTGAGCTAGTGTTACTACTGCAGTGCACAAATGCAGAGCTAGTGTTAGTCGTATCCATTCCCTCATCTCCCTCTACTTCATACTCCCTTGTCATGACCTCTCTCAGCACATGTTCCAAGTCACCCCGACCCCTCTGGTGTTCACCTGCTAGTTTCACCACAATGTTTCTCCGATTCAGCTCGGACTGTAGTTCTTCCATGTGCATCCTGGGTAAGAGGGCAAGGGTCGTCTCCTTGGAGAAGCCTACGACACCCGTCATTGGTGGGTTTCTGTCCTGTAAGTGTAAGAAGAATAAAATACATGTACATGACTAAGTTGTGCTTGAGGGATGTCCCTGTAGCTCAACTGGTAGCCGCTTTACACAATTACAGTTAGCTCCTGGTTCCAATGGACCTTTCCTGTCGAACACCGTAAGCCCCGCCCCCTGTTCGATTTCGAACACCTCGGGCAAAACTAGCGAAACTCGGGCAGAAATGGCGGCGAATGACGGGCCGCGGTCTGCAGGGAGAAACGGTGATTCGGCCTTCATGCAGCCAGATGACGTAACTAAGGCAGCTAAATAGAGATGTTACACATAGTCCACATCGTCGTAAGTCTGAAAAGTCCTGTTGGTGGCAGAACGCGCAAAGGCTGTTTGCAGTGGGGCCTTAGTTTACGCTCCATGCGGAAACACGACTTACGGCACCGCCTAAATTTGCAATCGACCGGGAAGTAAAATACGAGGGGCGTGCAATAAGTATTGGTCCTGACCCACTTCCAGTTGTCTGATCTAAATGAAATTTTGTATGTGTAATAATTCATATCTCTATGGGTTATGTTGCAAAAGACAGCTCTGAACTAATTGTGGTTTCTGATTTACTGGTGTTTGAACTTAGTCAGGTGCGAAATGGACCAGGTGTGAAATGGAACCAGTTGAGTGTCGCGCAGTGATCCGGTTTTTGTATTTGAAAGGACGCACACCAAAGAAGACTTTTGATGAAATAAATGAAACTTATGGTGATGATGCCCCATCATATGACCTTGTAAAACGCTGGCATCCTGAATTCAAACGTGGCTGGAAGTCTGTGGAAACAGCTCCCAGACCTGGTCGTCCCTCTTGTGCCATTGATGAGGCATCAGTTGGAGGACCAACCTGGGGTGTCCTACAAAATCGGTGTCCAGAGCTGCATCAAACGATGGGAGAAATGCATAACTCTGGGTGATTCCTATGAAGAGAAAGACTAATAACTGTGCCAAGTTTCATTAATCTCCTGCTATGGGAAATGGGTCAGGACCATTACTAATTGCATGCCCCTCGTAAGTCGTGACAAGCACAAATGCGTCTGTTTAACGTTGCAATTGTTTCTGCTGCATCCTGTTTGATACCTGTGCTGCATGCTCCACAGCTGTATCGGTGCAGAAATTGCAGTTAAATCCAAGCCTAGAGCTCGAAAACTTGGGGGAGGGGGAGGGGCAAATTGAGTTACATATTCAAACATGCAGAAGATCACTGTGACATGGACATTAATATAAGCACGTGAACGGACAATAACCACGTAGACGTAGACGTAAACAGTGGTGATAATTTACATAAGAGCAGGAGAATGAATATGCGAGTGAAATAAAAGAAAATCTTTTGCTGTATACGTACTTTGGGCATCTAATGAATGGCGTTACTTTCACTGATTACATAACGCGCTAGAGGGCGTATCGTGTTGTTACGGTGAAAATCAGCGCGACTAGGACAAAGATGGCCGCCGCCACCACTAAGTTGTCAGTTTTGCCCGCTGACTTTGGTTTAAGTTTCTTTGGCACCGAAACGCTGTCGCAGCGGGCCAAAGAAAAGGGATATGCTTTCTTCGTAGAAAGCTACGTAAACAGCGTAGAATTGTTCGAGGAGCAGGATGATGTGGTTGCTGTTCAGGCAAAATGCTTTCGGTCCATGCGGAAGGGGCAGGCGCCGCACACGATCAATCTGTTGGTAGGCACTGCAAGCCGGCTACTGACAAGCAGCCGGTGCACCTGTCAAGCAGGGTACGTATACCTGTGACAGCGTTCGTTTTAGTTTCGTGTAGCACAGCTGCATGCATGCTCACGACGTAAACGGAAGATAAAAACACTCACGGAGAAGGAGGCAACTTGCAAGGACACGTAAAAGGTCACCGTGATAGAAATATAAGTATGCCAACGGAGAGTAAAAAATGTTTTAGAAACAACGACAAGAACAAGAGAACGTCTTCAATAAACTTGCAAGTATAATAAAGGGAAATCTTTTGTTGTGTATGTTCTTTGGGCACATATATAATTTTCACGGACTGATGTTACATAACCGTGAAAATGATAACGCTACATGTCCTGTAAAGTGTAACAGCCATCGCTGTGAGCTATCGTTTTACCGTGTTTATGTTTTCCGCTGGGATCCTTGACACTGCCTGAAAAAGCTGAAGCATACTGCCTAATAAAATGTGCTATTTCGAAAGGGGTTTGGTAGATGCTAATAACGGTTGTTCAACATAATATATTGTACACAAGCGTCTTATTACGAAAGGTCACTACGTTGGAGGGTTTTAATCCTTTTTCGTTCAATAAAAGTTGTCGCACAGTTTATCATTGTTGTGCTGCCTTTGTCCTTTATCAATATCATGCTCCATATCATGACAATAATTTTGTTCTTACACATAAACTTTCAGCCTGTCAGGTACCTGTGCACACGCACTGGCAGTCGTGTACACATTGAGCCACTTCCAACAACTAGGTCTTAAAGAAGTGCCAACTGATGCAAGTGTAACAAGTCTGCCACAGCAGTGGCACAAACCAAGGGGCAGAAAAATTCAACCAGAGAGTGTGACTGACTTGGTGTTGGCAAAGCCAACTAAAACAATCAGGAAAAGGAAACCTGTTTTCCATCAAGAACAGGCAACTGCACACAGGTACTGTTGTAAAAACAGTTGAAAACAATACAAATACAGTTCGAAATCATTATTAATAAAGTTTATTGGAAATGAGAAAATGTTGCCATTTTTTTTCAAGTGCAGCCACCTACACAAAGATATGTTGAACTGTTGAAAATCAATACAAATACATTTGAAAAGCATTCCTAATAAAGTTTATCGTATAAAATTGTTGGTGGAGACATACAAAAGTGTATTTGCTGATATCTTAGTGTCTCAGGTTCACTTACTAACACAGGTTATGTTTTACCGCAACTGTACAACTGCAAGTATCACACACAAGTGAATTAAATTGATGCAAAGAGCAGCATTCCCAATTGCTATTAGTACAGGGTGAATCGAAGAAAAAATAGTACATTTTTTCACAGTATTGTACAGCCGACAAAACCAGAGATTCGTCGCCTCAAAGTGCCAGGCACTGCACTAAGTTACCTTCTTACAGAGGACAGCCCTGAAGCAGACACTCCGTTGGGTAAAGTGCAGAGAGGCTCATCCTTGTTTTACCAGGTAATAATGATAAGACAACTATAAAAGTAAATTGCAGTTTGCTTTGTGTCAGTTTTCAGTGGCAACAGTCTTTGTGATAAAAGAAAATAAATGAAACAAAAACGTAATACTATCTAAAACAGAAACAAAGCATTAGAATGGTAAGGTCAACGCATTATTCTTATTTGCCATAAACAAAAAAGTAGCTGTGTTTCCGGTGCTCAACAAAGCAAAGGGAATGAAAAGAAACGTGTATCTTTTAAATACGTATCAGCAAAGGCCTTTTCGTTCCAAATCACATAAAAATACGTCTTCGAAACAAATTCCCCAGGGAATACTCAGATGATACCACTATGCATGCGTGTAAAAATTCCAGACATGCCTACGAAATTCTGGGAATTTTTGTCAAACGGTCGCACTCTATAACATTAGGCTCGCCCCTCAGGCGTCGCCAAAAACAACTGGTCTTTCAACGACAATGTCATACATGCTGTCTTCCTAGAAGTGTACGCAACAGGGTTAATACCTTCATTTGGAACAAGGAAACTGAAGAGGGACATAAAAGTAACATAAGTAAAACCAGTATAATAGATAGAACTTTATTGCTCGACATTTGTACATGGTACAAAGTATGGCAATGACTGTTACACAAAGTACAAAATAGGTGTAGAGAATAAGACTTGATATCCTAATTAACGTAACAAGAAGGGCTGACACATTAGTCTTTGATATAGTGTTACAATCGAGTTGGGCTATACATGAGATTCATTACTCTTTCTAATAGCAAAGCAGTCTTTGATATATTTGCCTATCTTTGCATTATCGGAGTTGTGGCATCCAAAGATATATACAAATCTGTCTGTAGCATCGAGTCTCTTGAAATCTGCTGTACTGTATTCGAGAAATGTAAATAGCTCATTACGTAAAATAGCGTATCTAGAGCATTCCATTAAAAAGTGAAATTCATCTTCAATATGCTTTGGACAGAAAGGACAGAACCTTTGGTCAGGGGCTACATTGTAATATCTACCTGTTTCAATATTCAATTTATGGCTGCTGATTCTTAACTGAGTAATCGCTTTTCGAATTTCAAAATTATTTATATCATAAAGGTATGTTTCTTGTTCATAACATTCTTTTGACTTGCTAAGAAAAGACAGCTTTGAATTGTTTTCAATAGAATTAAACCACTTTTGTATATATGTATCTTGTAGCCGGAGGCGTAGTTGGTTGACAATATAATCTATATTATAAGCCTCAGGTTTCATCCATATGTGTCCAAAGCCATGGTAACAGAGAATGTCCTTAACATGATTAATCCAGTCTTGATTATCAGTAAGTACAGTGTTGTATGCCTCGCGAAGCAGAGAGTTCTCAGGTAAGTTTACCAAACGGTGCCAGTATTTAATGAGCTGAATTCTAGCAGGTATTATAATAGGAAAAGTTCCTAACTCTCCTCGCACGCCGTCATTAGATGATTTTGAATGAACACCAAGTAGAAATTTCTGAAAACGTGTGTCAAGTATGTCAAATTCCGGTATATCTAAAGGGAGGCGTGTTTTATCGGTTGAAAAGCCATCCTTTTCTATATCAAGCCCAGACGCATGTCTTAAGAACATGTCTTTGTCTGGTCTTCTCTCAAAATTAATGATATAAGAATGAGTTGCATCAGTGCAAGTGCTCTTTCGAATCGACAGTGGAATATTATCGTCGATCTGAAGTTTCTTCAATAAGAAAGAGAGAGTATTTTTTGGAGAAGATATAGGGATGTTTTTTGAGACAATAAGTTTCAGTGTTTTCGAGGTATGGTCAAAGCATGTTAACTCAGATCCATACATGAGGATAGGTTTTACAAATTTGTCGAAAAGATCTTTACCTAGCGCTATGGAAATATTTTCGGAAGATAAAAGTGATTTTAATTTAAAGATAGCTCTCATAGCTTTGGTCTTTAGAAATTTTCTGGCTGTTTTAAATTTACCTGAGGACGTAAAAGGGATTCCAAGGTAGGTGTAACTGTCTGTAACTTCTATTTTACTATCATATATGAAGAATTCTTTTGATATTTTTTTTGTATTGCCTTTAGAGAAGATAAGAACTTTTGTTTTAGATACATTGACAGTTAATTTCCAATTATCACAATATGTTTGTAGAGTATTGATGCATTGTTGAAGTCCCTGCTTTGACAATGAAATCAAGGCAAGATCGTCTGCCCAGGACAGACAATTAATAGATCTAGAAGTTAAAGTAGCTGCATCACATTGGTCACGGTCAAAACATTGCGGCAGATCATTGATAAATAGGTTAAATAGCAACGGACTTAAGTTACAACCTTGTCTTACTCCACATGTGGAAACAAAGGAATCTGATAAACCATTCTCCATTCTAACAGCATAGTTGACATTCATATACATAGATTTCAGTACATTGAAGAATACTGAAGTAAGTTCTTTGTACGAGACCCAGCAACAACATTAAAACTAAACGCATGCTTTTTCAGTTCTTCATTCTCCCTGCTCAAGTCTGCACATTCTCTTTTCAGGTCTTCATTTTTCCTTCTCAGGTCTTCACATGTACTGTTCAGGTCTTCCTTCTCCCTTTTCAGGTCATCATTTTCCCTCTTCAGGTCCTTATTTTCCTTTTTCAGTCTCTGGATGGAACGTAGACTTGGAGAAGAAGCTGAAATACACAACAACAATGAACTATTAATTATTACTACCGTAATAAAAATGTATGTTAGATCTTCCTTTCTCCTCTCTGATGTTGTTGTGAGACTCTTGGGCAGGTGCTGTAAAGAAACAATGCATTATAAGCACTGACTCATGTTTAATTTAAGATTATCTGTTTTTGCATTCTGCAGCTGAACTGTTCCCCACCCAGGACCTGCCATGCTACAGCCACAGCATGTGGGAACACCACATTCCCACAGCCAAACCAGTCATGGGTCCTCCCTGACGAATTCTATGTCTGTAATAATATGTGTAACCTAACGGTAGAGGAGGCAGTTTCCCTTGAGGGGGCTACAGTAAAGCAATCAGAATGCCCCCTCTGGCATGCTGAGCGGCAGAAACGGGTCACAGCATCCATGTTTGGAAAGATCCTGAAGAGAAAAAAAGAGTACAACATCAAGTTCCTGACAGGCCTGTTTGGCACCAAGTCTGCCCACAGTGTCTCTCTTGCGTATGGTAAGAGTCACGAAGCCCAGGCTAAGGAGGCATACATCCGCACCTTTGAGTCATCTAACCAAGCTGTTCATATTCATGAGTGTGGTCTTGTTGTCGACCCTTTCTTTTCCTTTCTGGGAGCCTCCCCTGATGCTAAAGTGTGTTGTGGGGCGCAGACTGGCATTCTTGAAGTCAAGTGTCCCTACAGCGCTCGAAACATGACTGCCAAGGATGCCAGTCTGAACCTTCCCAACTTCTACTTGAAAGCAGAAGGGGACTCCTTGTCTTTAGATAGGAGTCATGAGTATTTCTACCAAGTCCAAGGGCAGCTCTTGGTCACAGGGGCACCCTTTTGTGACTTTGTCTGTCACTGTGTTGACACACACGTTGAGCGAATCCTCCCTGATGTGCAGTTCTGCCAAGATATGCTTGTTCAGTTGGCAAAGTTTTACAAGACACATGCTATGCCGTTTGTTCAGCGCATCACTCAAAATACCCATGTTGACTAAATATACTTGTTCAACAACAATCCCACCGGCAACTAGTATTTAGGAAAGTGAAAAGTAAAATGAATTGTGTTTCACTTACATCCTTCTGTGGGTGTTCCCTGCAGCTGACTTTCCTGTATTGGTGGGGTCAGTCTGGGCTTTTTGTTGCTGAAATGGATAAAAAAACACATGATACTAATTAATGTTGTCAAACAGTAGACTAATGGACATTCATAGCAAATAATTATGATGTTGACTGACTATAACTAGTGTTGTATAAGTACTGTACATGTATTTCCTGAATTCGTCACTGTATTTTTAAGTTCACAAGTTTGCTTTTACTTTTCCTCTGTGAACATAACATGACGGCAAATATTTCAAACTGTACACATACCTCATAGCTGTACATACTGTGTTTGCAGTGAACTTAAAATCACATGGCAATCTAGGTACTGTGGTAGTAGCCAAATATTTATTTATTCACTGATCTTTTGGGTGATCATTTGGTTTGTAAAACTGATTTTCATGATAGCCCAGTTACAGAATAAAATATATAAAACAATGTACAAAAGAAAATGCTTAACCACAGACAACAAACACGAGTCCAATGCATGTATAAGTTACAAATAATGGAACAAAGTACTCAAAAGAACTTACATAATAACAACCCATCATAATAACAGATATATAATATAGTCAATCTATGGACAAAATAACAGAAGGTAATATTAGCAAACAAAAGGCAAAATGAATCATAACTCAAATGAAGTTAAGTCATAACAAATCATTATCATAATCCAGTCATTTCATAGGTCTTTTGGGGTTAAGGCCTGATTGACTGTTTTCGGTGTGGGTGCTAGTTTTAAGTCAGGATTTACTGAGTTGTATATTGTAGTACATGTATCTCCAAAAACAAACGTGCGCTGACCTGCTCTTGAAGTGTGGTTTAGTTTGTGTAGGAGATGTGATTGTCTTGTGTTGTAGCTGTTGATTTCATTCCAGTTTATAAAAACTTTTGTCACTGACTGCTTTTTGCTATACTGTCAAATATAAAATTTAAAAAAAAAATCAATGGTTTCTAAGCAGTTTCCTGTGTCTAATCCAACAACTCTTACTGAATAAGTTGCTTTTCTACTGAAGAAAATATGCAGGTAAAACTTGTGTGTTGCAGGTGATTTTGAATGTTCCTAAAAGTATTGCGAACCCTGCATATGACATAATGCCTGCACTAGTGCAGGTTTTCACCCCCCACCCCCAAAATTAAAAATGCTCATGTAACATTTGCTAAAGCACTAAAATATAAGCTTTCATTTCACGGGCTGCTAATTCAAAGCCCTGTTGTGTTTCTGCTCCAGACAATATCTACTAGTACACAGTTTTGAAAATCATCAGACATGTGTATTACTAGTAAATAATAGTGCAAAGTGTTTGTAGACTTTTTGTGCATTATGTACTTCTTTTATTTGTGTTTCACCTTACATGGCACCGACACAAAAGTGACAGTAAGTCTTACCACTCATTCTGCTGTACATGACGTTTCATTGGCGTCCTGACTGGCGCGGCGTCGGTGCCATCCGCTGGCTGCGGGTCTGGAAACCGTGTCGTTGGTCTCCCATCTTTGAAGTGCTGTTTGAGCCATGTTTGATATAAGTTTGAAAATATCCACGTACTACCAAAAATCTTACAGCAGGGTACTACATAGGACCAGGAATAGAGTATGGGTCATATCTGGTGCCTGACAAAATACTGTACAGGTTTCCTTCCCACAAATAGCGAAATAAATTCAGGTAAATAGATTGTAGCATTTTGCAAAGGGGAGGGGGGTATTTTGAAGCGCCATAACATCCATGCGGTCATGGCGGCATTACAGCACTGCCGAGCGTTACGAGATAAAACAGGGCTATGGTGATATACTAGTAGTACTATATTCATTTCTATGCCCGTTTGTCGATGAAAGTGTGCTAAATTTTAGCCGATAACGTATGTGACACTGCTAAACTGCCTGCCTCACCTTTGATCATACGTATTGTGTCCTTCGTGATCTTCGTTACGTTGAGTTGCGAATGTGGACGACCACAGGCCTTAATCCATCTCATGCATGCATCCATGCGGGTCTTTGGCTTCGGAAAAGGGTAAAAACTGACTCCAGACACCAATCTGAATTGCAAGTCCCGAAACAACAGACTTTCCCCATTGAAACCTATGTAAAATGGCCCCGTTACCCAAGTTCTTGCCCGACAAAATGGCGGATGTCGCTTGGTGGAAATGGCGCGCTCTGATTGGTCAATCCGTTAGGTTTGATTGACAGGCCGGATTGGTCCATTAGTTGGAAACTCAGAGACCCAGGTTCAATCCTAGGTAAGGCATCTTGGTTGGGGCTGAAGCCATCTATATGTCTGTGTGCTAAAGGTTACTTACAGTCGCCTAAGTACACAGACATATACACACTGTACACATAGCATAAACAAACATATAAAGCATAAACAGACATGTATATACATCCTACAGACACACACACACAACACAAAACTCACTCATAATCAATTACTTTGATTCTTGGTTCGAGCTTTGGTTCATACTAGTAAATAGATAAAAATCATAATTAAAATAAATAATGATGATAATCATAGCCCCGACCACAGTGTTTTCTGTGAAATACTGAAAGCGGGATTGGCCAAAACAACTTACCCCTTCACTGAAACAGTCCCTAGATCCATGGCAGTCTTTGCCACCACCTTGCGAGCTGTCCGACAAACAAGCACGCTTGGGTGTTAGGATGTCAACACTCTTCAAAACGGCATCACCTCCCGCCACTCTGCACTTGTAACCTACGTAAAGAGATGACAAAAATGGCACAATAGTCATGATCCCATACATGATACAAAACACTATAGCACCCTGAGTAGTAATTGCATAGCGAGTTATCATTTATTATTGTATGGCTTTCATCTCGCAACAACAAGCTCAGAACATTTCACCTCAACATTAACATTAACACATAAAAATCATGACTCCTCTTCCCATCATGCATGACTCCCTTGGGACAAAATGGTGGCGCCCAAGGACGCCAGCAAAACTAATATAGGTTTAACTATGACTCCAAATCGGCGTAATATCATTCTGAGTTTACAGAGCACTGACTTTTGTGAGATAAGAAAATATATGTAGAGTACTCTACAAGTCCAAGGGGGTAAAAACACCACAAATTAGAGACTGAGACAACAACAAAGTAATTCTTTTTTTAAATTATGCAAGCACCGTTTGACAAAGAAAGCTAGGATTCATCTAAGTCTTACCTATCAACCGGACCTTCAAGACCTTCTCTGTTGCTTCCATGGTTCACACCAAGCGCGAGTACTATGGTGTACTAGTCTAGTATCCTATTAAACACAAACCCTGCACACCAGGCAAGGAAAAACAAAAATTATTTGTCAACGTTACGTCCTTGCACCAGTTGAAGCAAAAAATACAGCTGTAGTATCTCTGTCTTCAAAGACACTGTGTTTCCGATATAGTGTATCCGCACTTTGATGCCTAGTTTCCTCCTTTTCTCAACTCATAGCTGAAGAGAGAAGCGAACGGTCCAAAATCGTGAATGAAAAAACAAAATGGCGCCTAATATAGTATGTTCTTTTTGACCTTTGACCTTTCTGTTATGATGCCAATACCATTTCTGAACAGGTGGTTGTGATATAATAGGGAGTTATAAATCGCTGAAAATGCATAAAAAGAAAACGAATAAATGCAATCTAGAAAGCAACTACCACCTCAAATATGCTTTTATTATCTCGGAGATTTAGTCCGTTTTTTATCATAACGTTAACGTTAACGTTATAGGGCAAAATAACTTTGACGGTTCTGTTCTTACGGAAGTACGGAAAATAAGTAACGGTTTGTTTCTCCAATGCGTGAAAAGTTATATGACGTTAGAATCACTTAATAAAGAAATAAAATTCATGTTTTATATATTCCATTGCTGTCAAAAGCTTTCATCATCAAAAGCTTTATGATCTCTAAATTTGAAAATGTTGAGGTACCACACGGCTTGGGGGTAGGTTACCCGTTACCATTTTTTACCATAAGAAAAGTACAGCCATGTCTCTTCTAATGAAAAAAAAAAGGATAGGGTTTGTTATCCCATTCGTCCAACATGATACGCTTTCAATACGATAAAATGAAATAAACCACCAGAGACCAGACTAACATTATACCCATAAATTTTTATTACAGTGTGAACAGTGTAACGTTACATAACAGGATCGAATAAATGAGATAAATTAATTATCAGTTATTCATTTTCACAACATGGATTTTCATGATATACGTAGTCAGGTGGTGTCTACTTCTTTACTTTTCTCTTGAGAATGTTCATGCAATTAGCCCTCGGGCATGGTTTTGTACATTGAAGTATTAACATAATAAGATCCTTTGCGCATATGTCTAAAGCACGCCTATTCCAAATTATACTTTATTCCTCTAGACGTTACTATGTGTTATGAGAAGGAGCATGATGAGATTTATTTATTTGGTACATCGCAGCCTATAGGCTGAATTGTGTGATACATTCCAAGCCCAATTACAATCTTTAAACAGAAGAATAAGATATGCCTACGAGACTCAAAACAGCACAAAGATCATTCTACGATAAAAAGGAATTCAATAGGGTTACATATGTTCAGATGTCCAGGCCATTTACTTGTTCAACAGTTTCATATGGTATGGGAGGGGAGAGTTTTTGTGTCTATTGGTACGGCATAGTAGTAGATTCAGTTTCTGTTTGTTACGTGTGTATCCGGTTAACAATTTCGACCCTTGTCATGCAACATGCTTTGTAATCTAGCTAGCCCTGTCATTTTGTATTGTTTGTAACTCCTCTTCTGTCACGACGATCCTACTTAACGTAAAACAAGCCACCATGCCCAGGAGAGCTGCACACGTGATGTAGGTGGTGACAGAACGGGTGATATGTACGATGTACCCCATAAACACAGACAACATGATCTGTGCGAGGTAGTAGCTAGTGTTCAGAGCGGCCATGTGCGCGCCAACGCCAGAAGATTCCGTTGCTGGA
This sequence comes from Branchiostoma floridae, assembly GCF_000003815.2. Taxonomy (NCBI): domain Eukaryota; kingdom Metazoa; phylum Chordata; class Leptocardii; order Amphioxiformes; family Branchiostomatidae; genus Branchiostoma; species Branchiostoma floridae. The sequence goes on from NC_049983.1 coordinate 7,258,600, forward strand.
CTGTCGAAGGCAAAGAAAATCTGCAAGAGAAATACGATGTTATAGGTGGTATCTCACTGCACTTGGGGTACTGGTGCGGCACTGCAGGGGTTCGATTACTCTACGGATTTTAGAGATAAAGAACGAATATTTTCTTACGTTTTGTGTATTTTGCTGTCTTCTAAGTCATACTTTTACGTACTACGCAATATCTAGATTATAAAATGTAAAAAAAAAATCGGTGACTGAAAGCAACAGCGCCGCAGTGAACGAACCCAGCAGTGCCGCACCGGTGCCCCAAGTGCAGTGAGATACCACCTTATGTCAGTCCACGACAGTCCACAGAAAAATTAAAAAAACATTAGTTCACCTTTATCCGCAGGGTAACCTATATCCGTTGCTTTAGAAGGGGTACCGAAGGATAATAAGTCGACGGACGGTGTTTTCAAATTGCGTTTGAGAATATTCTTGATAATATTTCAATGAATGAAGACCTTTATTGCACATATATACCCACTGGGTTAAGCACAGGTCGCAACGAAAAGAATAGCTGAAAGATACATGAAATACATGTCAACCAGCACAATCATGTTATACTAAGCGAATTCGACTTCTTGCTTCTGTGTGTATACTGCAAATTGTACAAAGCAGCAGTAAAATGAGCACATATATGCCGTGGATTGAAGAAAAAGTATTACAAAACAGATACTAGTAATCAATATCATACAATAGATAGATATAACTTTAAAGAATAAGACGTGAAAGAACAAAAATTAAAAATCTATTTTTGCTAGGGGTGGGTGACGGTACATTTAGGTCCAGGTCCGGTTCAGGTCCAGAGGATCAGCTACAGCCCATGCCAGGTCCGGACCAGAACCAGAACCTGACTGTCTATGACAACTTGGGCCGGCCGCGGTGGAACAGGAACGGGCTGGCAATACTCAAAACATTGGTCCAATTTTCAGTTTGGTGGAGTATCCTTGAACTTCCACTGGCGTTTCAAAATTCTATCTTCAATAGGTACATAAAACGTACTTGTACTGCAACATAATCATTCTAAGTCAACACTAAGAACCTACCTCTCGTTGTTCATGATAGGTCCCGACCAGCGCGAACGGTATGGAGTTGGCAGCAGCGCTGGCAAGCCCTGTCAATGATGACATCATCACGACCATGAGCGGTGTCCTCACGATCACGAGAACAGTCATTCCCACCGTGAAGATCGCCATGGACAACTGCAGCGTTTTCCTTTCACCAATTCGTTTCACCACGATCTCAAGAAACATGGAGGAGACAGTTGCAGTCACACACTGGATAAGGAGACCGAAGCTTGCCATGCGCACGCCCTGGTCGAACAACTTCCTCTCCTCCGACCCAACCACCGCGTGAGGGCGACCGGGGTAGACTGCCTCCCCAACAAAGTCAGAGAAGAACTCTATGTAACATAACAGTGCCGCCCACATGAAGAAATGAGCCACTTGCAGTCTCCTAAGCACAGACGGTATTTCCATAGAGTTTTGGAGACACTTTGGTATTAGTCTAGTGAAGGCAAGCACTGATTGTATGCATGTCCTTGGCACAAAATCACATATTCTGCATCGTCTGTTCTGTGTCAATGTCAGATTCTGTGGACTGTCACTTTCCTCGGAGACCTTTTCTTTTGCCTTAAATGCTGTGACACCCAAGGAGAAAACCAAGAGAAGGAAGAGGAGTAGAAATACTGCTTGTTCTTGTCCTCCCACCCACTCAGCCAGAAAGGAGTTCTCCCGTGAGTCGATGGCTGCGAGTAGGTAGCCGACACTTCCGCCAGCATTCATCATGAAGCTGTAAACAAGAAAGCTCCTCTCACTCAAGTCAGTGTTTCCGTATGCGTCCGAGATTAATGCTTCCATCGGTGCCCAACATAATTCGGTACAACAGTCTAGAAGAACCACCCCGATCGTCAGAATCAACATGGCATACGGCTTCCCACCTAAAGCGTTCCCTATGAGTTCTCCGTATGGTATAAGGAGAAGACTGAGGCAGATTCCAAACGATAATATCAGAATGAACGGACGTCTTCTTCCTAGACTGCTTCGGCACTGGTCTGATGTTACACCGATTGCAGGTACGAGGATGAGCGCTAGGAAAGGCCCAACACCGAGGACAAGGCTCATCTGACTGCGTTCCATCCCTGACTTTAGTAACAGCGCCGGTGCAAGGTTGAACCCTGCAGCGACACAGACTTCTATGCCAAACACGAGGGAGTTCAGAAGCAAGAGTCGCCACAGTGCTGAGATGCTAGCGTCCATGGCAAGAGCCTGACATGCAACAAATTTCAGCTTCAAGTGATTTTCAGTAAGGCGTCCGTGGTGAGACTACGTAGGTTACATCATCGTGTTATATAGTCCACTCACTGCTTTAATGGGTCACACGAAGATTAAAAAGATATACCATTTTACATGGACTGTAATTTATATAATTTATAAGATCATATTTGGTACTACTAAGGGGGCCAGGGCTGGCCATGGTGCACTGGAAGTTCGTTGAAAAAAAATCCACGACCCTCCGAAATTTTACCATGCCCCCCACCACCTGAAAAAGATGTCATGGCCCTTCCCCTCTCAATTGTTTTACCATGGTTCTCCCCCTCTACCTGAAAACAAAATGCCATACCTCCCTGCAGGTATGGTGGTAAATTGGTCGAAAATCGTCGACCCATCGTACCCAACGACGGTCAGCCTTTTTACCGGAAAACACAGGAAAACACAGGAAAACACACGAAGGAGTGTATAATCTACTGAAATACAGTATGTTTTGATGAGTAAACATTGTAGCAAGTCTGTTATTACGTTGGGCGGCCCAGGGGTCACGTGGTGAGAGCACGTGACCAT
>NC_049983.1:7265412-7271189 GCF_000003815.2 Branchiostoma floridae
GAAGAGAGAGTGCCCTCAGCTGCAGCGCTCCAATGCTGGCCGCCGGTCGGGAAACGATTTCCGGCTGGCTTAACTGGGGGTCAGCCAGCCACTAGCTCCCCACCCCCCACGACCCTTCCCGACCCCTCCCCTGCTAATCCCTTACCCCGCACCCACCCTTCCGTCGGAAGTTTTCACTTTACACCCCAGATACATGGCCATTCCGTTGACGTACTAATTGATTCGGGCGCAGATGTTTCCCTTATCTCTGCTGACGTGTTGTACAAACTTGGTAATCCCGTGACCCCACCAGAACTTGTTCCGTATGATGGACCTACGCTATCGACTGTTGCTGGGGGCGCGTTAGACATAGTTGGTTGCGTCACACTCCCTCTCACGTGGCAACAACACCAGTTTCCCGCAAAATTCCTGGTCTGTCGTAATACGACCACGCCCATTTTGGTCGGCACTGACTTTCTCCTGGCTTTCGACGCTGAAGTGTCAATGCGCAAGCGCACAATGACGCTCTGCGGGCCGACCGGCATGGCCTCCATTCCAGTTTTGCGCAAAGCGGCTGGTGCCGTTCGTCGTGTCGTGACCCGACACTCCTACTTAGTACCAGGGCGTTCGGTTCACCTTGTACCAGGCAAAGTGGTAGGAAAGCGCACAGATAACTCCCTTGGTCCCGGCTACGTTAACCCGGCTCTTGCTTCCTTAGGTCGTTTTGGCTTAACAGGGGAGTTGATATCGCATACTCCCGCCAAAAATACCACCAGAGTTTTTGTTGTCAATGAGAATATTGAACCTGTCCTAATCCGTCCCGGTGCTGTAATTGGCCTGTATCACCCGTTTGATAGCCCCACCTCCCGCGGCGTTTCAGTCTGTCCATACACACCGGTTCCGTTCGCGCCCCCTCCCAACCAATCGCCCGCTAGCATGCCCTCCGCAGCCGCCTCCGGCCCCACACACGCCACCAACCCCAACCCGACCCACGACGTCCGCGCGGAGCTGGAGACATTGTTTGACCTGTCGTACATCCAAAACCCGTCGCACAGGGAACAGCTCTTGGACCTTTTGGTAGAATATGAAGACATAGTCTCCCGCTCCCCGTACGACATGTCCACCACACCTGTTCTTACACACTCCATTGACACTGGCGATGCCGCTCCCATTCGCCTTCCCCCGCGGCGTACCTCCCCCCAGGCTAAAGAGCAAATTCGCCAGGAACTAGACAAACTCGCTTCGCTAGGGTTCATCGAACCATCCAACTCCCCGTGGGGGGCCCCTGTTGTTTTAGTTAAGAAGAAGAATGGCGGCACGAGAATGTGTGTCGACTACCGCTCGCTAAATTCTGTAACAAAGAAATGCTCGTGGCCGCTCCCCCGAATTGATGACACCCTCGATGCCCTGTCTGGCTCGAAATTGTTTTCCACATTGGATATGCGAGCTGGGTACCACCAAATTCCCGTTGCCCCCTCGTCAGTTGAGAAGACTGCATTTTCGACTCCATTTGGGACGTACCAATACACAGTTCTCCCGTTTGGATTATGCAATGCCCCATCATCCTTTGCGCGTCTCATGGAGTCGGTCTTAAGGGGTCTACAACCACAGTGCTGTTTGGCGTATCTTGACGACGATATCGTACATTCTGACGATGACGTCACTATTCATCTCAACTATCTCCGGGCAGTCTTCCAACGTTATCGAGAAGCCCAACTCAACCTCAATCCGGAGAAGTGTCGTTTCCTACAAAGACAGGTTGAGTTCTTAGGGCACATTATCTCAGGTGACGGTGTCAGTACCGACCCCTCTAAAACGTCAGCGGTAGATAACTGGCCCACCCCGCGCTCGGTCCGCGATGTGCAACGTTTTTTAGGTTTGGCGAACTACTACCGACGCTTTGTTCACGGATTCGCCCAGATCGCGCGGCCCTTAACGGCCCTCACGAGGAAAGGCGCCAGGTTCAGCTGGTCTGCGGACTGTCAGTCCGCCTTCGACCAACTGAAAGCTGCTCTTGTTTCCGCCCCGATCCTCGCGTACCCAAACTTTGACCTTCCCTTTATCGTCGACACGGACGCGTCCGACAAAGGGATAGGGGGCGTGCTAAGTCAAGAGCAGCATGGGCATGAGCGCGTAATCCTGTATTATAGTCGAGCACTCTCGCCTGCGGAACAACGTTACTGTACTCATCGAAGGGAGATGTTGGCCGCAGTTGAGTTCATAACGAAACATGACTGCTATCTGCAGGGCGAAGAACCCTTCCTCCTCCGCACAGACAATAGCGCGGTCCGGTACCAAATTCGCAACAACAATCCGGCCGGCCAGTCAGCCAGATGGATACTGCGGCTAAGTCCATACAATTTCAATATTGAACATAGGGCCGGTACGCGCCATGGTAACGCAGACGGTGTCAGCCGCATCCCCTGCGCGCAATGTGGTACTGTCGCCGACGACCTAGACGTAGAAGTCCCCCCCTCCCCCCATTGCGATACTGCCCCCCAGGTTAGCACTGTTCGATCCGGGATTGCCAATCAGCCTGATCCCCTGTTTTCTACGATCGATTTGGCAGCCAAACAGCGCGAAGACCCCATCCTTGGCCAACTTGTCACAGACAAGGCTCAGGGCGTGAGACCAGTGGCCACCGGCTGGCAGGCTTTGACACGTGATCAAAAACTCTTGTATGGTGATTGGGATAATCTGATATTCCGGAACGGGGTCCTTTATCGCCAATACATTAAAGCTGACAACCCCGAACCTGCCATGCAACTCTTGGTCCCCCGTACATTGATCCCCACTGTACTACGTATGGTGCACTCGGATCCGTTGTGTGGCCATCTGGGGATCGACAAAACGACGGACAGACTAAAACTTTCGTTCCATTGGCCGGGGTTGTCAGCGGATGTCAACGCTTTTGTGGGTGGGTGTTTGGTATGTCAGAAAACCAAGGGAGGGCAACGTAAGCCCCGAGCCCCCTTATGCCCTAGCGTGGTAGGCTACCCCAATGAGAGAGTTGCTATGGATATAGTAGGTCCACTGCCAAAGTCCCAACAAGGTTCCAAATACATACTCGTTGCGGTCGACTATTTTACCAAGTTTGTTGAAATTTTCCCCCTAGCCGACGACACCGCCCCTTCAGTTGCCAAAAGCTTTTACCAGGGTTGGGTCTGTAGGCACGGGGTCCCTGCATCCCTACACACCGACAGAGGATCCAACTTTCAATCAATACTGGTCACGGAGCTTTGTAAGTACCTGAAAACCCATAAAACACGGACCACATCGTACCACCCCCAATCTGATGGGTTGGTCGAACGTTTCAACAGGACAATGGGCGCTATGCTCAGGGCCTACGTTCGGCAATCTGACCAGCGGGATTGGGACTTCCACCTTCCCGCGGTACAGTTCGCATATAACACAAGTTGTCAGGCCACAACAGGTTTTTCCCCTTACTTTTTGATGCACGGGCGTGAAGCCCGCCTTCCCGTGCACCTCCTCACAGGGGTGCATTGTGACTCTACCTCCACTTCGGAGTTTGTTGCAGCGCTCAACGACAAAATGCCCGCTATTTTCAAATTGGTGCAGCAACACACGGCCCAGAAACAAGCTCGACAGAAAGAACTATTCGATTCCAAGGTCTATGGACAGCCACATGCTGTGGGTGACCTGGTGCTAGTACGGAATAACGCCGGGAAACCTGGCCTGGCCCGGAAGCTGGCCAACAAGTTCCATGGCCCGTACGAAGTATTGAGTAGGGTAGGGGACAATGCCTACCGGGTGAAAAACACCCGTGGCCGACGGCAAATTGATGTGGTAAATTTCGAACATCTCAAGGCCCTTACTCCACAGATGTTTGATCCTGACTATGACCCCAGGCAAGAGGGTCGCCGTCCGACGCGCAGGCGTCGTAAAGCTAACCACGTGACTTCTCCCCCTAGGCCACCAATCTCAGAAACCTCACCCACCGACGGCGATGACGAAGAGTCTGACGATGAAGCCCCGAGCGAGGACCCTGTAACCCCCCAAGGACATAGCTCCGCGGGGTCCCCTCCCTCTTATGTTTCAGATCCGTCCTTATCTGACACCGAACCCAAGCGGCTCCGAGCACCTGTGGCGCAGCGTCGACCCTCAGCGCCGTCATCCCCTACGCACAACCGGCCACCTGACACAGCACAGACGGCACCCATCCAGTCACCTGGCCCCGACCCATCACGTCCCCAGACACCTGTTCCAGATCCGACACCGGCACCAGCCCAGACACCTGTTCCACATACGACACCGGCACCAGCCCTGACACCTGTTCCAGATCCGACATCGGCTCCAGATCCGACACCTGTTCCAACCCCGACACCTGTTCCTGCTCCGACACCTGCTGCGCCACCTACTCCGACACCTGCTCCGACCGACACGACAGCGACAACATCATCACCTGTCCTTCCGTCGCCGTTACCGCAACGTACCAACCGGCGTCGTCGTAGACAACCGCGAGACATGAACAATTTTATATGCTTCCCGGACGCTTATACCTCCAGTGACAGCAACAGTGATACAAATCATGTCCACCCAAATGTATGCCAGGTCACTAATAGTTTAGACGTGGGGCTGACTACACAGTGCCAACCTTCGGATAGGTCGTGTCCCGGGGGGGAACAGTTCAGTGAAGGTCCCCCTGCCCGTCCCTTGGAACCCTCAACTTACGACCTCTCGCCAAATAGATGGAATCCGGTGGCCCATTTCATGACAGCTGTAGTCCGGGCCTTCACCAGCCCACCGAAACCTTTCTAAGAAATTCATGTCAAATTAGGAGTGGAAAATTCTTCGTTCCGTCGAAGTCCTTCGTGTTCTCTCGTGGTTCGGGCACCCCCCCCCCCCCTCCCCAGGTTCTATGTCCCCAAGAGGAACGGGATTTGACCCTCTGCCTGCCCCGTCCTCTCTCTCCTTGTCGTGACTCGCCTCACACATAGACGGGCATGGTTAAATCCCCTAAAAAGTTCCGTAGTGACGTGACCGTAGCGGGGTGTCCTTCCTCCAACCACTTTCGATCGGGTTTCCGTACTTAGGTACTTACGGTTTGGCAAGCTTTTTCCTCCTCCTCGGTTTCGGCTACTGATTGTGTAAATGCGGGCAGATTTCAGCCTTCTGGCTGTCCTAAAGTGGTCTCCTAAAAAAGCAAACGATTCCACGAAAGCAGATGTAGTAGTTATTAGCAGGGACGAATTGTTAGGGATTAAGGTAGTGGGACCGCCTCGTTCTTTTCTCCGTTGGGACCCGTTTTCCCTTCCGAACGCGTTGGCACTCACTAGTCCCCTCCTCGTCTGGCAACCAAGGACCCGCCAAAGTGCAGTGGGTCCCGAGCAAAAACGCTCTCAAACTGGTTAGACCGGGTTCGACATGATTTATCCTGTCTGTGTGTATTACTCGGGTACAGAGTCTTGTCTACGTTGATGTGTGTACAAAATGCTTTTGATGATATGATTACTAATGTTCGGAACTTTGATGATGTTACTGTTCAGGAAAGTACTTTGGTATTATGGTGCTCCGTTATTCTGATGCTTCGATGACCTTATTGTTTGGGAAATTGTTTTGGTATTGTTTGGTATTTGTTTGGTATCGGTATTTTGGATTTTGTTGTCATGCCTTCTGTTGCTTTCTATATGTAATGTTGTTTCGAATTCATTCTGTATGGTGCCATGATGTATTTTATGTGATTCTGTATTCAACGAGATTCTCACCTAAGTGTCAAAGTCGATACAATTGATTTTTTTTTACTTGATTTGTACTTAATGAGATTGCACCGAGCTGTA